>NW_015505474.1:13203-79760 GCF_001515645.1 Sinocyclocheilus grahami
TGCCTCAGTATTTTTCTGTTGTGTCTGCACAGAAATCTAGCAGAGGAAAAAAGAAAAATGAGACCGTTTCCTGAGGCAACAGATGGGTAAGGATGGTAGGAACTTTTTCTTTCCCAGTCACAATGCATCTAAATGTCTATATGTCAAAAGCACATATTGTACAAATGTCCTGAAGCACTTAACAACAATACATTTATACTACTTTCCTAACAGTTTTTGGCTCAATCAACTACCTATCTGAGACGATTCATCTCCAGAAGAGATTTAATCGGAGACATCACTAGTTGTCTGGAAAACAGCTTGCACAGATGCATCTGCAGGCGACTGGCAGCCAGCCTGGACGGACAGGATTTTCCTGCTTTGCTAATGCCCATAGCTGCAGGCTAACATTTCTAGTGTAATGATGTTAACATGCCAAAGCCATATGGAAAATCAAAGGCAGGACTTTTACAGGGAATACCAAGGACAATATGCATCAGTACGGAGGGTACGATTCAGATGATAGATTTTAATGAGAATGCCTGATAGAGCACAAACACATTTTGGCATGTTGTTTTGTCGTACAAGGTACGACTGGAGCATGTTCGGAAAGGATTGCTAGCTTGCTGCTAACCGAATGTGTTTCAATATACACTATACTATACGATACTATACTTTTTTTTTTTTTTAGTATGTGAAAAAGTATTACTATGCGCCATTGCATCAGTACGGAGGGTACGATTCAGATGATAGATTTTAATGAGAATGCCTGATAGAGCACAAACACATTTTGGCATGTTGTTTTGTCGTACAAGGTACGACTGGAGCATGTTCGGAAAGGATTGCTAGCTTGCTGCTAACCGAATGTGTTTCAATATACACTATACTATACGATACTATACTTTTTTTTTTTATAGTATGTGAAAAAGTATTCATATGCGCCAATAGCCATTTTGAATAGTAATATGAGTTCATGTGACCTCAAATTTTACTTTAAAATTCAGCTATTAAGCATTTTATGTAAAATTGTGTAAAAAATGTCTATTTTTGGATGTGCATTATGGGATACAGTTGGAAATATGGGTATTGTTTGTTCATATGAACAGATTTGGCGAAATTTAGCATTACATCACTTGTTCACCAATGGATCCTCTGCAGTGAATGGGTGCCGTCAGAATGAGAGTCCAAACAGCTGATAAAAACATCACAATAAGAGATTTAATCGGAGACATCACTAGTTGTCTGGAAAACAGCTTGCACAGATGCATCTGCAGGCGACTGGCAGCCAGCCTGGACGGACAGGATTTTCCTGCTTTGCTAATGCCCATAGCTGCAGGCTAACATTTCTAGTGTAATGATGTTAACATGCCAAAGCCATATGGAAAATCAAAGGCAGGACTTTTACAGGGAATACCAAGGACAATATGCATCAGTACGGAGGGTACGATTCAGATGATAGATTTTAATGAGAATGCCTGATAGAGCACAAACACATTTTGGCATGTTGTTTTGTCGTACAAGGTACGACTGGAGCATGTTCGGAAAGGATTGCTAGCTTGCTGCTAACCGAATGTGTTTCAATATACACTATACTTACGATACTATACTTTTTTTTTTTTTATAGTATGTGAAAAAGTATTCATATGCGCCAATAGCCATTTTGAATAGTAATATGAGTTCACGTGACCTCAAATTTTACTTTAAAATTCAGCTATTAAGCATTTTATGTAAAATTGTGTAAAAAATGTCTATTTTTGGATGTGCATTATGGGATACAGTTGGAAATATGGGTATTGTTTGTTCATATGAACAGATTTGGCGAAATTTAGCATTACATCACTTGTTCACCAATGGATCCTCTGCAGTGAATGGGTGCCGTCAGAATGAGAGTCCAAACAGCTGATAAAAACATCACAATAATCCACAAGTAATCCACATGACTCCAGTCCATCAATTAACATAATGTGAAGTGAAAAGCTGCATGCCTGTAAGAAACAAACTCATTATTAAGACATTTTTAACTTCTAACTGTTGTGTCTGGCTGAAATATGAGTCATCTATCCATAATATTGCTTTCACAAGTGAAAAAGTGGTCTCGTCTGAATCAGGAGAGAAATATGCACAAATCAAGAGCCCCTTTGCAAGCAAAAATAAATAAAACAAAACAAAAGTCTAAAACAGTCCTAAACAAATATTGTGATGTTTTTATCAGCTGTTTGGACTCTCATTCTGACGGCACCCATTCACTGCAGAGGATCCATTTGTGAGCAAATGACATTGCTAAATTTATCCTATTTGTTCCCATGAAGAAACAAATTCATTTACATCTTGAATGGCCTGGGAGTGAGTACATTTTCAGCAATTTGATGCAAGTTCTTTAGAGTACTTTTCTGAGTTTCAGTATATGATTAAAACAGCTGTGTTTTTGCCGTGTTAATATCTTCTCCCAAATGCTCTGTAAATGGGACAGAGTTATTAAAAGTACTCCTTATACGAGTTTAAAAGCACCGAGCATCAGCACGTTATTTGCATAAAAGCATCGTTTTTGTGTGGTTCATCTGAGGCTGGTTTTGTGTGCGTGCTGTTCATAAGGTGTCTCTCAGAACTATTAACCATGAAAAAAAAAAAAACATTAAGAGTTCTGTTATTTATCACGAGCGAAACTCGCCCACGCTGCGGCTCCTTTGCATGTACACAGAATTCATAACTGCTAATTCAATAAATGACTATACGCTTGCTAATTGGCTTATAATGAAATATTCGGTGTGAGAGACTGAGTGCTACTTAGGGAGAAATTAATGGCTGACATGTTGTCCATATCTATTTTTGCTAAAAGAAAACGTAACTTAACACCAGATCCTTAAACTTAATTCATTTGGCAGATGATTTTATCATTCAAGTTGTTCTGTTGCTTAAGGTTTGTACTGACAGCTTTTTGCTCACAACTAAATTTTTTTGTGGGTGGGTCCCACAAAGGAGGTCCTTGGGGGGTCCCGGCCCGAGCAATTAGCCCCGAGACAGCTTTCCCAGTTGTCCCCCGCTGTCGATGGACCAGATTGGGTGTTGCAAGAGCCAAATGACCAAATGTTTGGGGATAATCCAAGAATTGTATAGTATTGGCTTATATATTTGAATTGAAACGTGGATTGTTCGGCCTTAGCTTTGGATTGAAATTATTAGTGAATTTCTATGGAAACATTGCTGCTAGTTCTGCTATTTCATTTGGTTTAGGAACAATATGTGGCACAGACCAACATATAGCATAAAGTGAAAGATTTCCCTGTATAAAATTCAGTTGGTCATGAGAATTTGCCGTGTTGACCAACAGAAATCTGTTGGTTTGACTGTGCTTCATACATTGCTGCACTTTGACAATAGACGGTAGACTTTTTAAATTTTTTGTGCAAAATTTCACCAATGTGACTGACTTAATTGAAAATCTCATGTAAGACATTCTTAGCAGCTTTTGACACCTCTGTGAAGAATAAAAATAAATATTTACAAAATAACTTAACAGACAATTCTAGTCAAATTCTTGTCTTTTTCTTTTCCAGAAATGCACAGGGCAAGCACATAAAGACAAGCTGTTTGAGTAAACTGTTTGGCCTTTGAAGGCAGCTACAGGAAATGTCAGTGAAATCATTAAATGAGGACCTTCCATCATAAAGAGCAGTTCAAAGAGATACTGTAGTGACTTTATTAAAACAGGCCCTGACATCATGTGGCGTCAGCATCTGTATCGCAGCATGGAGTTTATGGAGAGAATTACAGAGAGTGTGACGCCATTCCAAACCCTAGCGAGCTGCATTGCTGTCTGCAGCCAGGTAAGACAGCAACTCAACTAGTAGAAACGTTGGTTATGTCTACAATTAGGTTTTATCACAGGAGGCTTGACTTACAATTGAGTTCAATAGAGTTTGGTGTTAGCATGTTGCTAAGCTAACTATATGACACTCTAATCAGCATAAAAACACACCGAGATTGGCTAAAATAGTTGTATTATTACATTTGAATTGGATTGAACTATTGTTGTATCACTAATTTTGGTTTTGAATGAATTATATTTCTCTCAAGTTCGCCATCTTAAAATGCTGCCTACTTAGTGAGCTCTCTAGGGTTTGGAACAAAGTTTCTCCTCGGCTTTCTTGTCTTATTGAGGTTTGTGTGTTGACAGAATTTGTGTGTGAGAAACGTAGAAGACCGTAGAAAACCATGACCCATGTTGACCCTTTCCAATTGTGAGCTATAACTTAATTATACTAATGCGCACACACACACACTTGCCTAAAACCAGAGGACACTCTAAAAACCCTTAAAGGATCAAAGGCTGCATGCCAATGTGATCTCCCGGCGCGTGAACCGCAACTGAGCCCCTTAAACACACGCAGACCGCCACCATCGTCAACAGGGACTGGCACGCTGCTGCTCCAGAGGGAACGGCCCCCCTCTGTAGCTCACAGAAAGATCTGAAACAAAAGAACGGTACAAACAAAGACCAATGGATGGAAAGAAAAGTAGTGAACAAGAATAGAGTGTTAAGAAGAAGAATTGTGCCAGTTGAAACTGGTCAAGAGGGACTACAGATATCACGAAACAAGTCACTAAATGTGAATTTAAAAAAAAATTAACTGCACTAATTATTCACGCCACAGTGCCACGCTGGTTAAGTTAGTCCAGCTAGCATCACAATTACGCTGCAAAAACTGACTGAAAGTTTTTAATTAGGCTTTTTTGGTGTTTTTGACTCTTTTTCCGTAAAATAATTTGTTATTATATAATGTGTTATGAGTTTGTTTTTGGGTTTTTTTGGCTTATTTTCCAGTAAAATACCTACATTTTTAAAAGCTACTAATATCAGTTAAATACTTACAGTATAAATATACACTATATATACACTTTCTATGTGTAGTTGTAATTATTTCTATAATTTACTGCTGGTTTTATACAATATAGGTCATTATCTAAATATTAGTGTGAGTGTGTACACACAAATCTCTCTCTCTCTCTCTCTCTCTCTCTCTCTCTCTCTATATATATATATAATTTATTATAGGTTTAATTAGTCTTTTTTCCAGTAAAAACACCTAAATGTAATTTAGAACATTCTTAATGATGAATATGTTTTCTTGGAAAACAAGTCAGGATTTTATAGTTAGCCTATATAAATATTACTATTTATATAATTTAATGTAATACACATATGTTTTAATAAGTTCCAGTATAAACACCAAAATATAATTTATAATTATATTTAATGATATTTAAATACTTTTTATTGTAAAATGAGTCCATAAATGAAACTCTTTTATGTAAAAATGTAGTTTTGCTTAATACATTATTAAAAAATCTTATTTTTAAAGTTAAATCTTATTATAATCTAAACTGAATATAATGCAATGTATAGAGTACATTTATCATGCTTTTATGATACTTTTTTAACCGTTTTAGAGCCTGACAGCCCCATTCTGTATCCAATTGCATTATATGGAAGAGAGCAGCCTGGACGTTCTACTAATCTTCTTTTTGTTAAACAGACAAAAGGAAGTCATGCAGGTTTGGAATGACATGAGGGTGAGTAAATGATGACAGTTTTCAATTTCAGAAATACTTATTTGACTTATTCAGTGGAGAAAGCAGTAAATTTTTTGCTGCATTTATTGAATCATGTTACTTGTGTGTCAGGGTGGAAATGGGTCGAGCTCCTTTCTGTCTCTTGTATCTGGGTGTGTGGTATCGCAAATCTGCATGGCAGCTGTCGACTTGCTCTCTCACGGACTGCAGCTTTATGGCATTTACCACAGACATTTACCTCCACATCGTTTGCATCCTCATTCTGGAGTACCGCAAGGTTCAGTCCTGGGCTCCCAGATTTGCGGCCAACAATCGTCTTTGCAACGGCGGTTTGATGCAGTCGACATTCTACAGTGAGATCTGAATGGGCCGGTAATGAGATTTGGCTCTTATTGTTGTGACACTGACAAACGACACATCCTCAACACTACATCAAAGACCTAAGGGAAAGATTTACCACAAAAGACTTTCCCCTCTGTCACTACTGTCCACACCCAGGGAATTATGGAAGTATTGTTACACTGGCATAACTCACAAGCCCTGTATGAAGTCTCCAATCAGTTTGTCACATGTTTTGTTGATCAAAAGTGTAACATGCCACATATGTAGATGATCACGGGGAATTTGCACTAACCAGCCACCAACAGACACGACTGCAGTGACTTCTGTGACAAATCCTGATGGTTTGATTTGGCTTTTGTTAAAAATTGTATTTGTATTTTGTATTTGGTTATGTTAAAATACTTTGCTTTCATCGAATCCTTCCACCCAGTTTATGAACCGTTTGTGAAACCAAATAATTTTTGGATAAATTGCACCGAAATGCAGTATTTCCAGGGTTAAAGCGTAGTTATTGTAAACACCTGGGGGATATTTTGAGTTGCTCATATGTCAATCTGACACATTGTATTTAATTTCATTAGACAGGTTTTTAGAGCAGCGTTTGCTTATTTACATTTTGTTTCATGTCTTGATGAAACTTGGCTTCTTGTTAATGACATTTAAATGAACAGTTCATCCTCTGAGGACAGATTTTAAAGCCAGCAGGTACAGGTTTTAGTCTTTTGTTCTTACTCTGTGATTGACGGGTGGAATAATTAGCCAGTGAAACGCCTCTGGGTTCATTCCACAGTCACAGAAGAATTCTGTACCACACACTCCCTAAAAACACAAACGCATGTAAAAACATACTGTAAGATTGTATCATAGTAATACCCATAAATGATCAGGTAAAGTGTGAGAATACTGTATGATTGTTGAAATCTTTCTTTTTTATATATATTTTGTAGGATTCTTCATCCTTGACAAGAGCAAGAAGCAGAACGGCATTACAACCTCCATTTAGAACAGAAATAAATTCCATAATGTAACATTTTCTCAAGTATGATTCAATGAGAAATATAGCAGATGTCTACACTTGTGGGTTTAATGGTAATATATAAATTATTAATAATTATTATATTAATTTATTGTGTAAAAATGTTTTCTTTTATCGATTACACTTATAAAATAGTATTACTTTTATAATGTATTAATGTCAAGTAATAATAGTATTGCTCCCACTCTGTTACAGTTTACATATTATAAATAATATTTGAGAAGTTTGTTACTAAAAAAAATTATTTATTAGGTAAAAGTAATATATTTTCTATAAATAGATAGATAGATAATACAATATGATATTAAATAATAAAATGTAAATATTTAGTATGTTTTAATTTATTTTATTTATTCATAATAAAAGTTGTCCTATTTTATACATAAGTATTAATATTAAATGTATAATATATTATTTAATGCCATGTATTAATATTATTACTCCCACACTATTGCATTTTATGTACATATATTATATTATGTATATACATAATTTTTTTAAATGTAATTTTTAGTTATAATTTAAAAGGATTTTTAAAACATATTTCCGATAGATGGATAGATAGATAGATAGATAGATAGATAGATAGATAGATAGATAGATAGATAGATAGATAGATAGATAGATAGATAGATAGATAGATAGATAGATAGATAGATAGATAGATAGATAGATAGATAGATAGATAGATAGATAGATAGATAGATAGATAGATAGATAGATAGATAGATAGATAGATAGATAGATAGATAGATTTTGTTTTATTAATTGAAAGGGATTTTTTTCTCTCTCTTTCTCTCTCTCTAGCTTATTACATGTATAATTTATTATTTAAGTATAAATTTTATTACACACTAAAATTATTCAGAAAAAGCACAGATGAATACAAAGTCAGCAGCATTTATTTAGAACATAAATGGTGTCAATATTTCATGTTTCACTGTTAATTCTGTTTCAGACTGTATTAATTTATCTGTTAATTTTACTTCTCAAACACTAAAAATTCTATTAAGAAGCATTTATTTTCATTTATTTATAGACAGCAGCATTTACATACAGCACAAATGGTGTCGGTTTTGATTTCATGTTCCACTTCTAATTCTGTACATTTGAACGACTGGTTGGCCCACTTACAACCCTCCGAAGTGATACATAAGATGTGTTTCCCATTCCCAGTGCAAGCCGACACCTTTTAAAGTTGACAGGCACCAACAAGAGTGTGTGTGAGAGGCTGTTTAGGAGGTCTTGCTCAGGGGAAATGTCAAATGGCAACGTATTTCCCACAATTCTCCATTTCATTCTCACGTTGTGTGTATCAACTTGTTACTCACTGATGTGCGTTTGAAATGTACCTCGTCGCAGTTCCTGATCTCATTTGCACTCTCTCTTGCAGTCACCTCCACTCCAGGAAAATCAGTCTTTGGTTTAAAGCGAGCAGTATTAGAGCAGCGTTAGCCGGAGGAAAATGTCAGGGTGCTTTCTGCCTGAACGACTATTGACAGAAAGGTCTGTGAAGCAGAAAGCAATTTAAGAAGAAAGGGGCCATTTTACTGTCAGTCTGTGTCGCTGCTTCACCGCGGCAATCAGCCATTATCGCTAAACACGAGTCAATGAACATGCCACGTAAACAAACAAATAACAGTATGAGACGGGTTTGTTAAGTCGCTTACTGCGATAAAACCATCAGAAGGGTGTTTAAATTGAGCAGACGGTCACAATCAAATCATTCAAACTTCACTATTGCTATTTCTAATATTTAACATTAGCAGACTCTTGTTAGCATAGCTAATCAGCCACATAAAACACCCAGAATCCCCTGGCAATATAGTAACAACCCCTCTGAACATGTTAGCATTGTGGCGGTAAGTTACAATTAAAGATTTGTACACAAAATATTAAAATGCACTCATATCTTAATCAACCTTATTTGATACTAATACAAATATGATTAATATGTCAACCACACAGGAGTTGTGTTTAATCATTAACCAGCATAAACCAGCAAAGGACCAGCTTAAACCAGCAAAGGACCAGCATAAACCAGCAAAGGACCAGCTTAAACCAGCAAAGGACCAGCATAAACCAGCAAAGGACCAGCTTAAACCAGCATCCCAGCGTCAAAACATACCTAACCAGCATATGCTGTTTTTTTCAACAGGGGTATTAGTTTGGCTAGTAAACAACCCCATATAAAAACACCTAGAATGCCCTGGCAACCATCCAGAGCACCTTAGCAACCACTCTGAATTTGTTAGCATTGTGGTGATAAGTTTTGGAGGGGTTAGCATCGATAACATTTCAGATTTAAAAGTATACTGTGCACAAAAATATTAAAATGCAGTGATATTAATCAACTTTATCTGATACTATACAAAATTGTTTATAATAAAGTCGACACACAGGAGTTGTTTAACCGTTAACTTTTAATTGTGCTAATTGTTCAGTATTATAGCAGTGCTTGAATACTCTATTTGTGTTTTGCTAAGCTTCACTATTATTATTGTTAATACTTAGAGTCTCTTCTGAGTTCAGCTATTAAACAGTCACCTAGCAAACACCCAGAATGAGCTGACAATGCCCTGGCAAGCACATAGCAACACCCTAGAAATAAGTCAGAACACATTTGCATTGTGGCGGTATGTTTTGTGTTGGGTTAGCATCACACATTTTTTTCTAAAGAAGAGATTCGTTTTTTAGTACACTAGAAAATATTAAAATACACTATTATCTTCATCTAATCAACCTTATTTGATAATAATAACAACACAGGATTATAGTGTTGTTTGAATACTCTGTGTTTTGTTCAAATGTACATTGTTTCATGTGTGTTTCAGCTAGGACAGCTAAGGGGGTTTATTTCAGCTCTCTCAGACTTTGACCTTTGACCTGCAGGAAGAACATGTGGTCATGGCATTAGTGCATGGGTAGATTCGTTAGACTCCCAAAATCACGATTTAATTAGCGCCATTGCTGACACATATAATGATCTTTTAGCTGGGATGTGCGGAGACGGGTCAGACCACGCTGCTTCACCTCACAGAGCGACAAGAGATGTTACAGTTGTGTAATGGATGCTACAGTTGAGGGGTTTCATACGGTAACCATTGGATACAGGAGCAAGGTTGATTTCAAATTATTAGCAAGTACATTGGGTCAATATTTGTTCTCATTTCACAGAACAAACTTGAATGAACATGTGTGTCAATATACAATGACCTTCCCTCAACACACACACACACACACACACACACACAGAGGAACCAGAAGCTACAGTCATCAGGCCTCAGGGGTTTGTGTGGGGTTGTGGGTAAGCAGATTCTCAGAGCGGATCTTGTTATATTGGCTGTGTATCTGCACAGAGAATAACTGACTTCTTTAAACTGAAGACAACAGAAAAACAGTTATCTGTCTGTCATTATATATCTATCTATCTATCTACAGTACCCCAATCCCCCCCAAATATAATGATATTAAGATGGTGAATGTCCAACATGTCCAAACAAACATGGAGGTACCATGGTACTTTTTGGTACTTTTCTCTCTCTCTCTTTCTCTCACTCACCCTCTTTCACTTTTTCTTTCTCTCTCAGCCTGACACACATTCACATCATCTACTGTAAGAGCTGATGACATGCTGATGGAATGAATGTGTTACAAATATGTAGCAGATAATATATGCTGACTCCATGTCTTTTCCTGCTCCAGTGCCTCCACACCTGGGTAACTGCTCTTCAGCCAACATGATATGATTATTAGACCTACACCTTCTCCTGTGATCAATTTATATTCGATTGCTTCACATAAAAAAAAAAACAAATTATTGAGAGAGAAAGTACATGGAGTATTTGAAAATAAATTTGTAACAGCACAGAAATTCTGGACAAGATATGTTGTAAACTAACCATACTGTATTATAGATTTCACTCATTTGAAATGTTTCTGGTATAAAATACTATATAAAGTAGCCCCAAAAAACGAATTTCACAATATATTTAAAATGTATTACAGTTTATTGTTTATTTCTTTTGGTCACTGGAACTTTGAGTTTCATAGAGCTAGAAGCAAAGACATATTTATTAAGGCCTGTAGGGTATGCTCTTTCTCTCTCCCTACTGAAAGAAAGGGGAGGATCTCTGGGTGTCTTCAAAGACAGCCATTGGTTTACCGGGCTCATATAAAACACAGCACATACCCCAAAAGTGAGAGGACTGGAATTCAAGCAGTTGATGTATATCTCTGCAGGAGAGGGAGAGGGAGAGTTCAGGACACGAGCAGAGGGAATCCGCGCAGAGGGAAGGGGTTATAGAAAAGCTGTGCGTTTGTGCGCGTCTTCTCCGTTGTGCGCCTCCTCGGACTTGCGCGTAAAGACAATCAATGAAGGAGAGAAGATCTATAGAGAAACTGTCCCTTCAGCCCGGAATGGATCCGAGTCAGAGCCTCAAATGTAAGATCGTGGTCGTGGGGGACAGTCAGTGTGGGAAAACCGCTCTGCTCCACGTTTTTGCAAAGGACTGTTTCCCAGAGGTGAGATGCGTAAAATCCAGTGGGTGCGCAACTGCGCTTTACGATATAGGCTGTAGTTCTGTAGCATGTGCATTCATTTTCACATTTTAAACTCTTAAAATAGACATGTTTAGTAATATTTGCAATTTTCTTTCATGTGCCTTTTCCCTAGAATTACGTACCCACTGTGTTTGAGAATTACACAGCAAGTTTTGAGATTGACAAGCAGAGAATAGAGCTCAGCCTGTGGGACACCTCAGGTGAGTCTCAAATTATGTTTTTTACTATATACATCTGGATCATTTAGATTGAATTGCATTTTATAGTGCAAATATATTATGTGTACAGTATATATAAACTATAGTATGGAGTCTTTAACCATTCATAGGACCCGTTGGTGGATAGAGAGCCAGAGCTTGGACTCCTTGTTACATATTTTATAAAACTGTGTGTTGCATGTTAAACCTCCTCTATAATGCTATGCATATATTACATTATCAATATATTAATGCTGAACTTTAGCTTTTTTAGATTTGGTTGGAGCTGTACATGTTAATATATAATTATATAATGTGTTTTAGATCCACATATAATTCAGTAGCATCACAGACCCCCTTTGAAAACCCCTGCTATAGTGTATATAAATAGTTTAATTGATATGCAGAGTAAATAAACTGTATATGCTATATGCACTATAATGCTGTAATGAACGTTGTGGCTGTTAATATACAGTGCAGTCAGTAAAAAGAGGCCTTGTTACAATTAAAAAAGTTAGGGTTTGACCTATGCAGTGATTGTTTTGCTTTATAATTTCCTAATTTTGTATATTTTATGTCCGTTTAGTTCATTTACATGCTGTTGGTTCAAGACATGTCCAGACTTGTTGTCTTTCTTCATAAATCCAGTGAACACATCATTATTTTGATGCATCATTGTGTTGTGCAGGGTAATGATGTAATTGCTAGGGCTTACGTTTATGCCTGGAGGAAAATCTGGGTTTGTTTAATAGCTTTTCTTTATTTTTCTGAGCGGTTGAGCGATTCTCGGTTGAGTCAGTACGAGAGCCTGCCAAGCGTTTAATCACACACACACACACACACACACACACCCTGCTAATACATTCTCACACACTCCACCCATCTGTGGAATATGATCCACAGACACCTCACTTTTAAGGAATGTTAGGATGGCATCACGGGGAATGTTGCTGTAAGTGAGGTTTTGGATAAACACATGAAACGGAAACTGTTGCCACAGCTGGGGTCTTGCTGCAATTCACACATTTAACAAAACCAAACAACTGTGACCACACAGGCAAATGAGAGTGGGGTCTTGGCTCACTCTGTCTGATTGTAGGGTATTGGTATGTTTCCAGAGTTCGCGCTCGGATCACCCAGGAGAGTTCAGACCTGCTGTCTGGAGGTAATCACAGGCCCTATAAAGCAGCCAGCCAGACAGACTGCTTTAGACTGTGACCTGTTTGGAGCTCAGCTATGATCTGGGGTAAACTGCATTCAGACCTGAACCTGGGTTTTAGGTTATTTGGTGCTGTGTGTGGTCTGAATTCTAATGTGCTTATGTGCTAAATATCTCCTTCCAGTATATGTTAAGCCATCATGCTAGGGTATTATGTTTGATCAATTTTACCAGCTACATTTTGCAAATTGTCTGGCCAGCTACACCAAATCAGCGAAACTGGTCTTTTCAGCAGGGTCTGCAAATCTCAAGTAATTTTTTTAATGTAGTGTCATATTCTCAATCTGGATCCAGTTCTTCTAGAGTAATTTCCTAAATCAAGAACCATGTGCTAGTTTGACCTGCTGAAATGCTAGCACTGCTGGTCACTAGCCTTTGCTGTGTTTTGAATGCTGGTATGTTGTAGGCCTAGGCTTCTTAACTAGCTTAACCAGCAAAACTTGATACTTGTGAACAGCATGGCAATACTGGCAATGCCAAAAAAGGATATTTGCTAGTTTTTTTGCATGGTAGAATCAGTCCAAGATCTAGTGAACTGAGCTAATTAAGAGTCAAATCTCACATTTTTCTGAATATGAATGGTATTAAATGTGAATCTACATCATAAATCCAAATGTAAAATTTTGAGCTATTCCCCAAAACTAGAGGGATGTGCTGCAATCCTGAGTGAAAATTACAACATTTGGAGTCGTGTGCTCAATCTGGATTAATTTCCTGAATCAGAGTCTGTCCTAAATTGGAAGCGATTGCCTACATTTTGAGCCAAGTGCTAAATCTAGAGTTATAGTCTAAATCCAGAATCATTTCCTAAATCCCTAAAGCTCAAACTAGAACTATATATGATGATAATTCAATGCATGTTGGTTCAGTTTGTTTCGTGATGTAAGTACAGGAGTGTGTTCTGCTGACAGATGTCTGCGGTGGGCGTCTGCGGGCAGGGCCGCCTGTCTTATACTGGCTTTTGGATATGTAGTTAGTTGCTTGTGTCAGGCTGTGGGCTTCCAGCATTCTGTTCATTACAGTGTAAGTTATTGTGTCAGAGCCAGGCTCCAAGGTCTCCCCAGTGTGTGTGTGGTCTTTCCTTTCAAAAGCCTAAGTCCTGGATTTAACAAGTTCTGAACACACCTGAGCACATTCCAGATAATGAGAGAAATAGACATGTGGACTAGGAAACCTTGGATGTTTGCCCTTGAATAATCATAAATTCATTGTCTTGAGAGTTTCTGAACAGTCTGTGAATCCGGGGGTTGCTCCCAGAATTGCCTGAATGGATAGTTTCTTGGCACTTCTTCTTTGTGCTGCTTTGTTTGCAACAGCTGCCACCCCCGTCAACCAGACTGGCTGCTCCTGTCATTGTCCACCAATCAGCTGTTGAGTCACGACCCCATTCACCATTCAGCTGGCAGCATCCGTCACTGATCCGCCATGGAACCCATTGATACAGTAGAGTACATGCGTACCATTCGGAATTGAAACAGTTCGCTTCCGAAAGAGTACGACCAAGACTTTTTGTGTTGAATAGAAAAGAGGGGAATGCAATTGTGTTTCTTTTTGTTTGTTTTACTTTTGACTGAGCTCAAGTCTTGCGTAACATCTTTTTTAGGACTGTTGCCCATTGTTGTGTTTGTTCAAATGATTCCCACTCATGGCAATGAAAAACCGAGCATTCTTTGGTCATTATTCCAATGTCAAAGTGCTGCTGCCATTCTGCTGCATGAATGTTTCATTAGGCTTTTCTCATGTATATTGATTGTAGGTCTTAGTAAGTCCTTCTAAATCTGAAACTCAAGTGTGTATGTGCATGTATTGTGTGTTATGTGATACACAAGAGGCCAAGTGTCAGGATAACACCCTACCGGAGACAAGAGACCGCATGCTCTCTGATCTTCTTGATGGCCATGAGCATGTGTGTGTATATCCCCTAATAGCCGATCCTCAATGGAATCGGACCCCTTCCCCCAGCTTCGCTCTTCCAGACACATATTGACCAGAAACCCCCTGCAGATGTGAAGCCAGGATCTTGACATGTCTGTCTCAAAGGGTTCCTTATCCACCAGTCAGACCATGATCAATCAATATACGCACACTCTGCTTTGGGATCTTTTTATTCCTTTGTGAGTTGTACATTTTACAATAAGCATATCGTCTCGGATAACTAGTGCCAAATTCAGTCCATTGTTCCTCAATCATCCTATCTCCTTGCTCCCCTAGGGCCGGTGACGGATATGCTGTCATGACTAGGCATGGGCCGATTACCGGTTTCAAGCTATACCGCGATTTGAAAATTTCACAGTTTCAAAACCACTAATATTTTCTGTTATACCGTTCCTGTGGTATGCGCTGTTTTTTATGTCTCCTCAAAGACTGAAAGTGTAGGAATCCATCAGGTTGAGTGCAGTGTAGAGAGTAACACGACCCTTCTCCTTCTGTTGGTGCGAGCGTGGTCAGTCACGTGTGTGTAGGATGGCCGAACTTAAGGAGCTTCCCCTGGAACTTACGCGATCGGCAACTGGCCGATTTTTGTCTTATTGCAGCTCGTCTCTGTTCTGGACTTGCACAAACTGCATTGCAATGCAATCATTTTCCAAAATGTCATTTATGTGAAAATATGAAGTCTGTAAACGCCCATTAACACAGGCCAAAGACGCTGAAGACGGATGCAAAGAGAAAAATACTGTAGCAGGCAGATCACTCACTGTTCATGATGCACAAACTATTGGAAGAATATCCTCAATGTTGATTTGAGGGTTTATATGAATGTGTTTCTGAGGGGAACTGACAGAAACAGAAAACTAAACAGAAAAGTTTACGTGGTATTTTCTTTTAATCTCGTCTCTGTATAGGGTATATGAAATTCTATAACTAAATGATATGAAATGATATGTATATGAATGATATAACTAAAATTAAATAACTGTAATTTCAGATTTAGGTTAAATAAAGATGTCAGTCTTTATTTTTCTTCTTTTTAAGAAACAAATCAAAGAAAAAATAAACAAATTCTACTGTTCCTAATATTCTGTATGTTGCTCTAAAACGAAATATATTGTGTTCAGCGGAAATTAATTTTGTATTTTTTTTACCCAGTCATTTAAAAATAACACATTTTAGAGCTGTAACGACAATACCGTAATATTTTTGCTTAAGGTTATCATACCGTCAAAATCTCATACCGGCCCATGCCTAATTGTGATATTTCTTAACTTCCTCAAAGTTCTTCTCCATTCCTTTATATCATCAGACATTGTGAGTCTGTGACTCACTCTATGTCCTTCACAGCACAAACAAAGTTTCAGTGTGTTATATCCATAAGAGGGAAAGAAGGCTGTTAATGGAATAGGGATTGGTGGGGGATGGCCGAGATTGTGATAGATGATTGTCTCCCCTACGCAATCCAGTAACTGAAATTGGATAAAATTAAAATCACATTTTGGTAAGAGCAATTTGGTAAGAGTGCACCATAACTCCATTCTACTAGATTAATAACATGTAGTGAACTGAAACAGGACAAACATCATGAGTGATGTCTTTGCTGTTGTGCAACATTACTTGCATCTCTCAAAAAGTCCCCATGAAATCAAAATTAAAGTTTTGTGGGTGTTAGTATCAATATGTTAGTCTTAAGGTTATCTATGAGGCAGTGTGCTCCAAAACAGTGACAAAATTTGCATTTAGAAGACATAAGCTTGCAGTTCGTCACTTCCGCCAAAACGGCTCAAAGATTTTTTTTTTGACGTCACATCGTACTTCCGCTTCTCATTAAATAACCACAATACTGTGAAACCGTGATATTTTTGCTTAAAGGGTTAGTTCATGCAAAAATGAAAATTCTGTCATTAATTACTCACCCTCATGTTGCTCGAAACCCGTAAGACTTTCGTTCATCTTCGGAACACAATTTAAGATATTTTTGATGAAATCTGAGGGCTCTCTGACCCTCCCATAGACAGCAAGGTAACTACCACATTCAAGGTCCAGAAAAGTACCAAGATGATCGACAGAGTAGTCCGTGTGACATCAGTGGTTCAACTGTAAAGTTACGAAGCTATGAGAATACATTTTTGTGCAAAGAAAACAAAAATAACGACTTTATTCCACGTTTTCGTCTCTACTTGTGTACGTGCGTTCACGATCTGGGTCAGCGCCGGTGCCGCCACACGCTCGCGAGTACCACTCTTCTTTGCAATATGTCAAATCTAGTTTTATTTTGATTAAAGATGAAAACAAATATGCATAGTTACACGAGGTACATTTATTAAGAGGATGAATAATATTTTTTTATTTCACATTGCCTTGAAAGCTAAAATAAAGAGAAATCTTCAGCATTTGAGGTAAAATTATAAATTAATCTATGTAAAGTGTTTGCTAATACATGACTTCTTAATCTTGTTTGTACATTCAAAAACATAATCCTTTTCACTGTTAATTTGTAAATAAGTTAGTATCATTCAGCTATTGCATGTCCCTTCAAAGTCCTGATCTACGACGTTGCTATATAACCTCCTTAATCCAACCCTTGACTATTATCAGCAAGGGGAGACCTCATTATCAGCTGACCCCCGAAAACAAAACATTCCCGGGATCATTTCAATGGGCTCCTGCTGGGACAGGCTCTCTCAAACCCACTCCTCAAAGCTGGTCAACTATTGTCGGCTGGATCATATTTCTAACCTTGACGATTTGGGCCTGCATGCCTCACATTCCTTTCAGGAAAGGTTTGCTCTCGTACTCCACAAAGCAGCTATTGTGCGGTAGGCTGCCAGGGAAAAAAAGCGCCATGTGAACCGTTATGTTCTCTGAAATTATTCTTACCTTGTTAGTCATGGAGGAAATTTAATTCAGGAGGAACTCAAGTACTGATGTAGAGTTCGAAAAGACTTTCTTAAAGTTTGTAATGGTGTGCTAGCAATATTTCAAAGCATGAATTAGTATCAAGGGATTTTAGCTTAGGGGTTAAATGTACTTTGCTGAGAATTTTGTCTGTTTATTGCTTTATTTTGATGTAGATTAGGAAGACACTGAGGGATCCAAGCCAAAAACACCAATGGCAAAGAATTCTTTACTGTGTGTGTGCTTTTACATGGTCACCACATCTTTAGAGAAGCATTTAAACACTCGGGGAATCCATCAGCTGTCGTATCCTTCACACATTATGTTGTGATAGCTATGGTGTTCCACAAGTGTGTGTGTGTGTGTGTGTGTGTGTGTGTGTGTGTGTCATTCTAGTTGGCTATTATTTACACAAATACTGTACAACCACACACACACACACACAGCAGGATTTGCGTTTAGTATGCATGCATTGGACAGAGAAACAAAATAATGTGTTTAATGAAAGCTTTAGAGAGAAAACTGTGTGTGGTTAGTGTGTGGGCATCTGTTGTGTGTCTCTCAGAAGAGGCTGAATACCACACTAACAACAACAAAATGTTACTTTTTGTATATTTTTTCCACATAACCTGTCATAACAAAAGTATATTTACACTAACATAAATCACCTTTCAATATATACACTAAAATAACAAACCTTATTCAAACGCTGTGAACTCAAAATAAGTTTGATAATTAGATCTACATACAGATGTAGTTACTTATTGACATTACAAATTAGAGATTAAATGATTAACTGTAAAAAACAAAACAAAAAAAAACACCTATCAAACCTCTCGTGAAACGTTATTGTCCGAGTTGTTCTTGTTTTTTGGCCTGTAGCTGTGGTTGGAATGTGAGCTGTAAAGTCCTGTGGCTGCATGTGTTTTCAACTTCACATTTTTCTACTTAACTTCTGGCACTGGAAATTATCATTCTGTCAAACTAAACAGCCCTCCCTTCACTCTGTCTCTCTCTGTCTCTCATAAACACCACCTCGGTCCTGGAATCTGGCACATTATAAATGTGTTTGTCCTGTGTGGATTGTACATAGCGTGTCTGGCAGAGTTAGCGGGAATGTTTCGTTCTGTCAGAGTAAATCCTGGACTATACCGTCCTCACAAAGAAAAACATCTCCAGAGTTTTAGCCAGGAAGGAAATGCTACATCAGGCAAGGGTCTAATTATTAGCAATGTGTTTACTAAGGCAAGCATCAGTATTTTTATTTGAGTAAGGGATTTGAAGAATTATCTTGTGCTTGTGTAAATCACTTATAAATCATTATTTAGCATTGCAACAGTGACAAAGAACTGGAAGTGTTCTGTGTATTGAGATTTTTTTTATAAGTAAAAACCTATTTAAAGGCTTTATTACTTCTGAAAGCAAAAGTGTGCATTTATGGGTAAAAGTTTCATGTTTAGTATGTCTGAAAAGGGGCTTCAGTGGTTTAAGTGGTTTCATGAATGCTTTCAAATTACTGTCTGTACTGCGTCACTGAGTGAAAGTTTAATGAGGTTAAGTAATATATTGATGGCCCTCCAGACAGTCCCACTATCCTTGTCTAGTTTTTTGTGCATGCTTGTTTTTAAGTGAACTTTGTTCTTCCTGACCAATCCACCTTTTTGTGTCACAGGCTCCCCGTATTATGACAACGTCAGACCGCTTTCATATCCAGACTCCGACGCCGTCATCATATGCTTTGACATCAGCAGACCAGAGACCCTGGACAGTGTCCTAAAGAAGGTGAACGTTTTTTCCAACCTGTAATAATTGATTTGACACACTTAATGTGAGCTTAACAAGTAGGATATTCCTAGATTAACATCCACTGTTGTTCCTGGAATTATATTCCTATCACACAATCAGATTTTAGGACTGGAGTTGGGGTCTTGAACAACATTCCTATCAACCAATCAGATTTTAGGACTGGGATTGGGGTCTTGAAGAACATTCCCATCAACCAATCAGATTTTAGGACTGGGATTGGGGTCTTGAAGAACGTTCCCATCAACCAATCAAATTTTAGGGCTCCAAAATGACCTCTTGAGAATCATGATTGGAGACACCTTCATTTTACATTGTTGATAAAGGAAATTAATAAAGAAAATTATTGTCTAAGCAGTTGACATCTGGGGGCAGAATACATTGGGTGTGGTGCACAAAAGTTTGGGAGTTTCTTGGATATAAAACTGTAGGCTTGACCTTTCTGGTTCTTGACAGTCTAATTGACTTTTAAATGCATTGCTTGTGATTCAGAGAAATTCTTCTACAACTTCATTGTGATTTGCCCACTCTTTGTAGCATTCCAATAAAGTCATCCTTTGTTCAGTAGGCTTGGATATCATCTTGTAGACTTTCAGTCTGGTGTCAGGTGTCTGGAATGGCCTGTGGCTCTGGTTCACTTGGTCAGGGTGGACCCCTGTTTTGATAGTATCATGCTGGCATTAGCTAGACCATGTGAGTGGAAGTTCAGCTGGGAGGTTTGTCTTAAAACGGTTGAGATCTAGGTCGCAGAATCAGAAATACAGTCAGGCTACATGTGGGTACCTGGTGGAATAAGCTAGTGTTGTCTTCCGGAACTTTGAGGCCTCTAGGAGCCAGAGGTGAGCACAGAAGGATCATGGGAATGTAGGGTGTTTGTGTTCCTGTGAACAATCATATGACTGTGTTGTACCCGCCTGTCTCCCGCCAGATTAACTCTGATGATTCTATGCCACACCAACACAGAAAATGCTTTGTTTGGGAAGGAGAGGAATGCAGATCACCTGTAGCATTGTTGGGAAGACGCACACACAGATACACACCCTGAAAAGCAGTCATTACAGTGCAGGCTTTATCCTCGCAGGAAGCATGTCTCTCACCTGTAGCAAGGAAGATTAATACTCTTGTGAAAAAAGGGATGGGATGGAATGTGATATGCTTAGAAAATGGGAACAGGAAACACTTGTTCTAGTCTTTTGTCGTCTCTCAGACAGGGATGGATCAAGGCCAAATGGTTTTATCTTTCCCTGTTGGTTTTGTCTCTTTCTCTCACAGTGGAAAGGGGAGATCCAGGAATTCTGTCCCAACACAAAGATGCTGCTCGTCGGATGCAAGTCAGACCTTAGAACAGACCTCACAACTTTGGTGGAGCTGTCTAATCACAGACAGACACCGGTGTCATATGATCAGGTGAGCGGTTCTCATAAACTCCTTTTGCAATTTGGTTGGATGCCACTGAGACACTCAACTTCAGATTTGGCTTGATATCTAACACCAATCTTATTACTTTACCAGTAATTACGTTTATCAGCAAGGGCAGTTCGGCAACATGGCAATGGTTTAGGTTACTAATCTAATCCATGCATTAAATGTCTGAGTGATAAAGAGTAAAATCTTCCTGAGCACAAAGCTAAACTTCATTTTGATGAAATTGCAAGCGGTAATCATAACAATTAGACTGCTAACTGTGATTTTACTGCTAATTGCTGGTTTTGTTTCATATCAAAGCTCATAATCCTCTCTTTCTCTTTTAGGGTTCAGCTATGGCTAAGCAGATATCTGCACCTTATATCGAATGCTCCGCAGTGCAGTCAGAAAACAGCGTGCGGGACATTTTCCATGTCGCAACATTGGCTTGCGTAAATAAGAACAGCAAAAACATCAAGCGCAACAAATCGGCACGCTCCACCAAACGCATCTCACATATGCCCAGTCGACCAGACCTAGCTGCCGTGGCAACAGACCTACGCAAAGACAAAGCAAAGAGTTGCACGGTAATGTAATGCAAGGAGTTCAGGAGGAAAGATTCATTCTGGGAAGCGGTGAGGGTGGACTGTGGAAGCAAGAAAGGTCTGGAATTGCCTCCAAAGACAAAGCAAAAGTGGAGAGTGGGAGTGTTTGCTCAATGTTCCTGAAGGTCTCTCCGGTTTGAGGGATGCACTTCTTGTTGCCAGAACTCAACAAACATATGGACGTAAACCCATATTAAGGCCCCAACCACCTCTCCTAAACTTATCCACTCAGCAGGAGGATGTCACCCCACTCTCGGCCAATGGGAGGCCTTCCTTCCTGCTCCTGGACATGAAGCTGCTTCCTCTCTGGAGGATTCCTTCTGGAAGCTTCTCCTGCAGGAAAGGAAGGAGGAAGTAGAATCACATAACCATTGAGTCCAAACTTCCGCTGAGCTTTGCCTCACAGCTATTTTTAAAAGATGCACGTTATGGTTGGTATTAACAGTCATATGACGGAACTATGACGAGGAAGATGACTTCCAAAATGGCGAAATTTTGGATAAGGACAACTCTCGTTTCTTTCTTGAGAGTGTATCACTGTGGTTACGGATCACTTCCTCCTTCGATCCTCCTTGGCCTGTTTTGTTCTTTCTGTAGACCAAGAGCACGAGTTTGTGTGTGTGCGTGGTTTTCTTTTTCTTATGCTAAGCTCAGCTAAAACTGTCACCATGGATACACCGCTGGTATATTTGAAATCACACCATTTTCTGTATAACTCCTCAATCACTTTATGGTTCATTAAGATTCAGAAAAAGAAAAACCAAAGAACTGGAAGGTTTTCAAGTCGAATGACTCAATGTTTGACATTCTGAAGTGCGTGATGGATGTGTATTTGAGGGTTTTGGTGGGTCAATGAGAATTTCTTTCACGGTTCTATAAGAACATGTTTCTTCTTGTCTTTATAGACTGGGTATATGGAAGTGCAAATACGGCCTTTGAGAATTAACCTGACCATTTAGTATTCATTTGCATTTGGTTTATCCCTGAAGGGGCATTCACACTGACAAAGCATCTGGAAGTCATTAATTTGCAATGAGGGCTGGTGATTTTAGGCCAGACTGTTTAGAGTTCAACTTTATTCAAATCTGGAAAAATACTTAGGGTGGGACCAGAGCTAATCCTCCCTATACGCAAAATACGCAAACTGCGTAGGGCCCCCGAAACACCTGGGAATTTTTTTTATTTGGCCAGCGGTTATGAATACATGAATGATAATTTCTTTAAATGCGGGGTGCTGTCACCCTTTCTACGTAAAAATCAGTCAAATCATGTAACGTGAATGTCATACAGTCTTGTTCAAAACTAAAAAAAAATGAGTTGAAAGCGTACCGAGCCGCGCAACTGTTTCTCAAGTGCTTGCTGCGAGCGCGATTCGAGACGGGAGTGAAACACGGACAAATGCATTTCATTAATTCGTTCATAACCACTCATACCCCACTCCACCGTTAAAAAACAGTGCAAGATGCTACGTAATGGCCAAAGATGTCTTGGTGTAGCAGTATCTGGCTAACAGCTAAAGCACAGTACACTGTTAGCATGTTAATTTAAGCACTACTTCTAAAAATATCATGAATGTAATATATTTCAGACAAAATCTAGCTAAACTAATTAAACTTACTAAACAACCAGTCAGTTTTCAGACAACTGATCATTGTGACCAATCCCTAATATGAGCAAACTATTAGAAACCAAGAGTATAGCAGGTTGGTGACACCCAGTGATTTAATTTCTGTCAGTGTGAATGCCGCATTAGAATAACACCACTACTGGAGTAACAAATCATGATTGTTTAACGCTATTAAAATAGCACAAAACTAGCCTTTCATTGTAAATCATTATTATCATTAAAATGTTTCATCAACATTTGTGCCTTTTCTGACATCTGTGAAATTTTGTTTAAGCACAATTGTTGAAATAATGAATAAACAATCAAACATCAAATTCAAGGTCATGTTAAATCTGCACTTCTGTCTGCCCAGTCCAGGAAAGAAAAAACAAGAAACGAATTTGCTCTTCTCTCTATTAAACTATGCAGTCTGCTTCTGACACATGTGAGAGGATTGAGAAAAATTATTAATACACATACTTTCTCATTCAAAACAAAAATTTGTTGCGACTCAATATATTGCCTTGCAGAGCCATGGGAAAAATGAGTCTCACCTTTGTAGTGCTAAATTTTCTCAAAACAAAATCTTCAGAAGCTTGATGCTAGCTGCAAAGTCTCTTTTGCTGCATGTCTGTAGTTGCACTTTTCGTTAAAACTTGCGCAAAACAAACAAAAACGGTCTTTTTACATTTGTTTTTAATGGGTCAGAGAGAATTTCCTTGACTGTGTTACACAATTTGTTTTGACATAGGCAGTATTAAACAATTTTGGTGTGTGTAAATGTTGAGAAATGTGTCGGTGCTGTTAAAAAACAAAATGTTTCCTAATGTAGGATGTCTGTAACTTTTTTTAATGCCTTCTGTGTGTTGAGTTCCATGTATGTCTGTTTTTGTTGATGTTGGCATAATATTTATTGAATTATCTATTTTTTTCTCTTAAAAATAAATGAAAAAATAAAATGAAAACGGATCTTTTTGATATGAAATCTTTTCCTCTTTTCCTTTTTTATACACACACACACACACACACATATTTATTTAAATTTTACTTTTTTAAAATGTAATTTTTTAGAAATATGATTTTCATAAAGCCGGTAGATATTTTTTCATGCAGTTGAGATTTATTGTCTCATTCCTAATGACTCATTCCTTATTACATTCCGAGTATGTGTGACTTTGCCTTGGGCTTCGGATCTCTTCCTGTGTGTTCCTCAAATTCATTCACGCGGTTTCGGGTCACTTCCCCTCGCGGAAGGAAATGACCTTCAGATGACCTTCACCCAGCCCTTTCCGGAGCCTCCATTCATAAACCTCACAGGCCTACAGCTCAGAGCTATCTGGCTTCATTTTACTCATTTTGAGCCAAAATATGGGCATTATTTCGCTTATTTCATTTTTATATTGCATACATTAACTCACACTGATGCAAAGTGGAGTGCTTATATACATTTATGCAATTCAAAACAATGAATGAAGCTTCCCTGAGACAAATATGGCATCAAAAAGTCTTCATGTGAACACTATTCTACTGAATATGAAAGCTGTGGTTCAGGTACAGACATGCCACATTGACAAGCTTCAGTCAAGGCTGGAATTTTCACTCTTTTCTCCTTACCATCATCTTGTCTTTGTGTGAATGCACACTAAACACACAGACTCTTTTACTGTCAAGAGCATCAGGCGGCATTTTCGCTTCTGACAGACTGCTATGGCAGAGATAAATCCAGACAATTACAAACACACACTGTGGCCCTGATTAATTGTGTGAGTTGTGAAAGTGCTTTGTTGTTACTTTGAGACAACGCAGAGTGAAAGTGATTCATTACAGCAGCGTCTGAATGGAACACACATTAATAGTGTTTCCTTTACGCATGATAGCTCATATATCACACACAGAAACATGGAATATATTCAGACAAAACATGATGAATGATAACACAGGCCTGTCAGATGGTGCTATGAACAAAACCAAAGACAGTTGTTCAGAAAATCTCTAACAAAATAGTACTAAGGCAGTATTACGGAACAGTGACCATATAAGATGGTAATATTTTTGTACTTTTCATACCTTTACATGGTACTTTAAAATCTGCGAGATTAAATTTCTACATATTTTTTAAATTACATTATATAATATAAACTTCTACTTCTATTTAAATGAAAATTGTATCTTGTTTAAAAATCATATTAATTTACAACAGTGTCAAACTCAATTCCTAGAGGGCCGGAGCCCTGCTGACTTTAGACTTGATCCAACTAATCAAGTTCTTCAGACTTATTTGAAAACTACATGGTGTGTGCGTTGGAGCAGGGTTGGAAAAAAATGTATGCATGTCTGAAAAACCACAATATTATCATGGTTCTGTTTAGTGGTGTTCGCAAATGCAAAAAAAAAATCATGCTAAAATCACTAAGAATACCGCAAATTTCCTTAGTAATTCCAGTCAAGTTCTAGATACATTATGACTTTAAATGCTTTTAACATCAAAAAGTTGTTCTGTATCCGTTACTCAAATTTTAGAGTTGTAACTTCAGCCAACCTGCCCAAATAAGCTAGCTAAGCTACAATAGTATCGTGTGTATCTCTGGTGGCTGTTTTCTGGTTGACCGGATGCTCTAATGTGTGAACACACGGCTGCAGTCATGGGTAATGTCAGAGGTGGCGAACAACGGAGATTCGATAACAAGAACCGTCAGTGTGTTGTGTCTGGTCTGGGGTTTTGTTTTCTAACACCTCTGAATATTCGACGAAAATATTGAAACGAACGGCTGCTGGGATTTAATAGTGTGTGTGCTCAGGTACCCATAAATGTCACCGCCGTCGTTCTCCCATTTTGCATTAATCGACCAAGGTTACTGTACATGACAAATGAAATGTCAACCAATATGTAGCGCTCGAAACATCTCCGGACGAATTGCGTTTCACTCTTGGGTGAATCCAGAAACTCAAAACCATTTAGCACTTTGGGATTCCAGCAAAAAAAAAAAATCAATACGTTCAGGCCTGAACCTCTTTGTACGTGTTTTATTGCTTTTGTGGGGTTAAAGGTCACGCGTGACATGTGTGTGTCTCAGATAGGATACAGTGTCACATTGGGTTCATATTGAAATATAGTTGTTTGTACAGCTATTCTGAGCCACGTATGCGGTAACTTCTATAGAGAAGGCTGTGTGAATTCACACGCATCGCTTTAACACCTGTCAGGGAGGAAATTAAATCCTGTCCCACTGCTGGAAACACAAACACCCAAACGCACATACAGCGCTGATAAGACAGGCACTAATTGAAATTCCATTCTTAATGGCCCCTAAGTGAAGATCAGCAACGGGTCGCATGGGTGATTGACTTTTATTGTGCTTTTTGTTTCTGTCTTGACCTGCCTAACCATGATGCCTTGAGGGAAAGAGGCTAGCAAGACTTCCATGAAATAGCTCAATTCATCAGCTCCAGAAGCTGCTGTGACATGAGTTTTGACGCAAGATGTTTCGTTTGGTTATTTCTATCATGTTTTGTTGTGGATTTACTTGGAGACAAAATGAGAACAGTTGCATTCAAAGTGAATGCGCAAAACTAAATCAGGTATTAAAATATTTAAAAATCTGAGAGAGCAGGGAGAGCATATTATATGTCGATATATATAACCAATTTCTAAACATTAATTTATTGTTTCAAACTGAAACCACAATAACTGCTGAACTCTAAAACGGATGACTGATTTTCATTGCAGAGACTCAAATCTTTTGAAACTGTTCACTAAAAAGATTTGTTCACTGGTAAAGGTACACTCTAAAAAATGCTGGGTTAAATACAACCCAGTGCTGGGTAAAATAGGGACAAACCCAGCAATTGGGTTGTTTTGACCCAGCATTTTTTAGACAAAAAAAAAAAAACAGCTAACAAAAAAAACTGCCCAATTGCTGGGTTTGTCCCTGTTTTACCCAGCACTAGGTTGTATTTAACCCAGCATTTTTTAGAGTGTAATATCAATAATTCAATTATCTTGCAATTCCCACTTTTCACAATTCTGAATATTCCAGTTTTTTCAGAATTGCATGATTAAACTCAGAAGAATTATAATATAAACTCACAATTCTGAGAAAAAAAATAGAATTGCGAGATAATATATTTATTATTTATTAGCCTATCAATTGTGAAATATTAACTCAATTCTGAGAAGAAAAATCTTTTTGTGAGTTATAAACTCGCAATTCTGGGAAGAAAAGTTTTGATTGTGAGACATAAACTTGAAATTGCGAGGTCAAGAAAGACAAGAATTGTTAGATAAAAAGTCACAATTACCTTTTCAATATTTGTTATTTTATTTGCGGAAACAAACGTCAAATAATTCAATTATCTTGCAATTCCCACTTTTCACAATTCTGAATATTCCAGTTTTTTCAGAATTGCATGATTAAACTCAGAAGAATTATAATATAAACTCACAATTCTGAGAAAAAAATAGAATTGCGAGATAATATATTTATTATTTATTAGCCTATCAATTGTGAAATATTAACTAAATTCTGAGAAGAAAAATCTTTTTGTGAGTTATAAACTCGCAATTCTGGGAAGAAAAGTTTTGATTGTGAGACATAAACTTGAAATTGCGAGGTCAAGAAAGACAAGAATTGTTAGATAAAAAGTCACAATTACCTTTTCAATATTTGTTATTTTATTTGCGGAAACAAACGTCAGAGTTTTGATTTTCCCCCCTTGTAACTGCAAGTTTATATCTAACGATTCTGACTTTATTCTGAGTCTAGAATCTCAGAATTGCGAGAGAAAAGTCTTCTATGACAGCATCGCATTCAAACTGTATTGAAATCAGGCAAGAGTCCGATTCATGTGCTATTTGTATACTATCAAAACAGTAATTTAAGAGTTATATTTCAGTTAGGGTGCTGCCTGTGTAGGGAAAAGACAGCAAGGCAGCTCACTAGGTTTTGAAACTAGTTTCTTCCCAAGGAAGTGTCTCGCAAGTGATAGAAATGTCACTTCCCATTCCGTGTTCCTGTAACCCAAACACACACACACACACACACACACAAGATGCAGAATCAATAGGTGCTGTCTGCAAAGCTTTGTTTTGTAAATCCTGAGGCTGAGAAAATCAGTCATGCACAGCTGCAGAATACAGACAGAGGAAAGGAAACAGACAATAGCCACTGTGTGTGTATGTGTGTAGATTTGTGTGATCAAAACCTCTGAACACAAAGGCAGAACGCAGCAGAAGAGCTACATGTACAATTAAACGCTCACAGACTTCCAAAGGCAGACGAAGAGCGGTGGAGTTTACATTATGAGCGTGTGTTTATTGTACGCATTTTATATTAGTAACTTACTTAGAGTTATAACATCAAAGTTGCACTCGGCCTCAAAGGTCATCCTGCACTCGCATACAACGTTTAATTAGATTAAATATTTTCTTTTTGAAATGCTTGAAGGAAAAAATTATGTCAGTTAAACTGTAATATTGAAATGAGTTATTTATATATATATATATATATATGTATGTGTATTTAAAACGTATAGCGTTGCTTTCTGGAATACTTGATTCTGATTGGTCAAGCGAAACATTCTGCGTCAGATATTTGAATAAAATGACGCTATACTCTATATTTAACTGTTATTACAGGCTTCCAAGCTCATATCTCTCATATTGCTCCGCACTCATTCTTCTCACATAATAAACAACTGTTTTGTGTGCTTTTATTATATTTTTGTTAAGTAGTGATAATGTACAGTAAGTAATGGCCATTATCGCACACAAACCTCTTCAGAGTAGGGATGGCAATCGTAAAGAACTGGTTTGATTCACTAAAAAGGACCAGCTCATAGAGTCATTTGTGCGGGAATCGAACTACAGTGGTAATGCTGTATGTATTTTATTTTTTTTAAAGAATAAGCACATAAGAAACGTTTGTTCCGGATCAGAACTACAGTGGTTGCTCTTTTGATTCCCTAAAAAAAAAAAAAGTCTTATAATCATAAGTTTGGGAATCTGACTACACTGGTCGCGCTGTATGTTTTTGATTCAAGAACTGGATAAGTAGCCTAATCATTCGTTCAGGATCGTTCAGCACTAGTTGTGCTGTTTCCTATGTTTTTGATTCACCATAAAGAACTGTCTCAAAAGAGTCATTCGTTCGGGAATCAAACTATTGGTCGTGCTGTATGTTTTAGATTCAGGAACTGGATCATAAGAGTCATTCATTTGGGAACCGAACTTCACTTCACGCTGTATGTTTTGATTCACTAAAAAGAACCGGCTTATAAGAGTCTTCAATTCAAGAATTGGACTTCCATTGTCGCGCTGTATCTTTTTGATTGCCTAAAAGAACCAAATCATAGGAGTCATTCGTTTATTAAAGGCACAATATGTAATTTTCGCCACTAGAGGGCGCATATTCAAAATAAGCAAAGAGACAAAGGCGTAGTTTGATGACGCCGTGACTGAGTGTGTAATCATGGGAGTTATCGTCTTCATCCCCACAGCCGATGCATTCCGAAGGGACTCGGGCAGAAATCATGTTCATGGATGAGCTAATGATTTATTAACGTAGTAGAATGAAGCAGGGTGAGGCTGAAAGCCATCGAAGTGAAACGAGGCCGCTGAAAACGAGCGGGACACACGGCTCGAAAGCGGAGCTTTTATTATGCCACAGTCGACTGCTTCCGCTCCTTCCGGTCGTGCGTATGTGGGGTAAAGCAGCGCTGTTTTATCATACTAGATACATTTGAAAGTTCTGTTATAATGCTACTCTGTGCGGTCGTCACCGGTCTAATAAAACGCACAACATATAAAAGCGTCTTTGGTGTTTCCATGTTTTCTACAAAACAAAACCAGAAATCGAGGGGTTATGACTAGAGGTCGACCGATTTTGCCGATACCGATAGCTAGGTTGGACCACACTGGCCGATACCGTTTAATTAACCGATAGTTTTTAAAATGGATACTGAACAAAAACTAAAATAATTCTTTATTAAAAAAACAGTACTGAACCGTAGTAGTAGTAGTAGTAGTAGTAGTAGTAATAATAAAAATGTTGAAATGAACACACTCTAACAAGGAACAATACTTTCATTACACAGCTTTCATTAATCTTAATGTTACAAATGGACTCTTATTTTAAAGTGTTACCATTTCATTTCAACTGTCATGCTTAAAGATGCACATCTTTAAATATATACTCAAAAGCCATAGCATTAAAATTATATACATATGGATATTGTATACTCTCACACTTTAACTGCTTCTATTCTTGAACACTTGATGATTATCTAATCAAAATAAAAGCGCAGCGCTGAGTCTAGGAGAACTCACCGGTATCACACACACTCCGGACGCGTTGCGTTCAATTCGAGTAGCGGTCTAAAACAGTTTATTTAATCACCAAATGGACACAAGTTTACTTCAAGAATGAATGAACAATGAGGCATAGATGAGTTTGAAGTTCGGTGTTTAAAAAACGGAGCAAATGGAAAGAGAAAGCGCAATCTATATTATAGCTCTATAAATGAAGCATAAACAAGAATTCGGGACAAATATAATGTAATTTAATGGAAAGCTATGTGAATGGCGCTCTGTGGCGTGGCAGGATTTTCTGTCGGCTGCAATTAAATCCGCGTCTGAAGTTTCCCGCTCTGTTCAGTGTGCAGTATCACGTGTCTAAACAAATAGCATGTGCTGTCAGTGATTTCAACCACTAGAGGCCGCTCTCGCACTGTATAATGACAGCAGACCCTTCTCAGCCGTTCCAGCAACGGACGCAACCCAGAAAACTATCGGCATGGATTTTTGCCGATAACGATAGTTCCAGCAAAAAACTATCGGTGCCGATTAATCGGCAAAACCTCTAGTTATGACGTCATTATCCGTGTCGCTAGTTAAAATTGCTTATTTCTCTGGATTTAAACATTCTTCTAAACATTTGGGATAATGTAAGTACACAAGTCAGCAAAATATATAACACTGTTCTAGTGGATTTTGGATATTTTAATAAAAAAATCTTACATATTTTGACTGCATAGTTGACTTTAATCAGACTGCATAGTTGAGCTAAATATTTTTGACTCACCAAAAAGAACCATCTCAAGAGTCATTAGATTGGCAATTGGACTGCAGTGGTTGCACTGTATGTTTTTGATTCCATAAAAAAACCGTATCAGAATTATTATTTCAGGAATCGGACTGCACTAGTTGCACTGTGTGTTTTTTAATCACTTAAAACAGCAGGATCATAAGAATCATTCATTCAGGAATAAAACTACCGGTCGTGCAGTATGTTTTTGATTGCCTAAGAAGAACTGGATAATAAAAATCACTAGTTTTGTGATTAGACTGGTGGAGATTTATATTTTCCGTCAAAACTTTATCAGAGTAGGCTCATTTAATATGGTGTTTTGTTCGCATCAGTGGAAGAAAGCAAGTGCGAGAATTAACAGAAGCAACCGTTCTGAATAAGAACTGGTTCTCAGCTACTAACTCTACTTCAAAATCATGCGACGCCTCTCCACCTCACATTGGGATTTATTTTAAGTTAATAACTAAACGGCTGACTACATGATCCCTTACGTGACTCATTGCTTGTTTATGTATGCCTGACTGAAGACAACACTTTATTTCACGCTGGTAAACACACACTGTAGATTACAGAGGATGAAGGACGCCATCATTAGCTCACACACAATGGTAAATGTTCTCACAGCGGGCAGTCAGTTGACCATATGCTATAGTCTCTGCCTTTTGCTCTGGCCACACACACACACACACACACACACACATTCACTCTCACTCTTCATCTCTGTCATCTGCTCTGCACTTTGGCCTCTGTGTATGAGAGATGTTCACATAAGAGTTTGATACACACCTGTCCCGCTTAGTGTGAGCATTAGCATTGTGACTCAAACCATTCAAACTCCTTCACGCATCATTTCATTTCTGTTTGATTGTTAATTTTGTCATTTTAATTAGGAGTCTATTAATTATACTTCGAATGTGCATTGAGAAAGCACAATTTATATTTATGAATATTTGTATGTGTGACACGTGACGTGTGTGTGGTTTCCATTTTAAAGGTCTTGCTAATTTGGTAAAGTGTGAGTTTGTGTAAAAACTCTTCTTTCTGTTTTCTGATGTGACTGTATATGATTATTCATGAGGTTTGCGTTAAATGTTCATCATTTTGTACCCCCAAAAAAAATCACTTTTTTTTAGGTAGTTTCTGTGTTATGTTATTGACCTATTTTTAACAAAGAAACTAATTTATTCATACTTTATTCATAAAAAGTTAATTTGATTGTTTCATACAAAAAGTATGCATCTTATTGAATATATTATATTATTATTTTATCTAATATATTCAATTTGAAAATAATGGTAATTTAGCAAATAACAACAATAGCAAAAATAAAACCTTCAGTAATGAGATTTTTTTGTGGAAAATATGCAAAATTTCCACTAAAATAATACGACAATGCAAAGAAAATTATCTTTTTCAAATGTTATTTCTTATAATTTCTCAAAAGTAAAATAAATTAAGTAATTTTTATTTTAAATAATTAAAAATGTTTTTTAGGATAAAGTTTGATGTAGTTTGTAGTCATTAATAATAATAATAATAAATATTATTATTTAATTAATCAAATTATTTTAGTTAATCTAATCATATACAGTGTTCCTGTAGCTTAAAAAGTAGAGCTTAGTAGAGCTTTTATTTGAAAAATGTGCAAATGTTTATTAACGATACATTTTGAGGTAGTTTGTCGTCACAATTATTTTATATACATTGTTTCTGTAGCTTGAAAATAAGAGCATAGTTCTAGCAACACCAGCTTCATTTGTTTTTATTTAAAAATTGCCATTTTTTTTATTAAGCATAAGGTTTGAGGTATTTTTTTGTAATTATTTTAATTAATTAATTCTTAATATTATAATTAATAAATTCTATTTCAATTAATTTCATTTCATTTAATAATATAGTGTTCCTGCTTGAAAAGTAGAGCATAGCGATAGCATCGCCAGTGTCACTGGTTTTTATTCTTAAGGAAAGAATAAACTGAAAAAAAAAGAAAATTACATGTTAAAAGCATAAAAGTAATGTTAATTTAAAAGTGTCAAGTTCTCATTTAGATACACTGGATAGATAAGTTAACTAGTTAGTAGGGGTTTAATGACTTCTGATTTTTTAAAGACGACTTATGTGATGAAAGTCGAGTAGCTGATGACGTCATTAATGAACAAATAAGTCTGCAGCTGTGATAAACACCTTGTGCACAGCTATGGCATATGACACAGCGCTATATTTTGCTATTGCTCCTATAACAGCTCATTTTTATCAGTTCTTTTGTCTTTGGGTCGTTATATTTCTTACAGATTTCTGCTCGTTCTAAATCAGATACAGATAAAGTAGCACAGTAAAGATTACATTCATATGAATGCATTAGTGAGAGCGATTGCATGTGTGAATTAATTAAATTTCGAGCATCCATTAATATAATCACACATGTCTTGTGGAGCGCTTTCAGAGTATGCATTTATTTCTCATTTTAACTGTTTGGAAACTGAGTGTAAATGTGGAAGTCCTTCAAAGATTTCTTATCCTGTTGCGCCCTCTATAGGACCAGCGACTAGTCGATGTCAAGCTTAAAGCATCATGGCAGAGCATTGAAGTCGACTAGTCGATTAGTCGGTGCAACCCCTACTAGTTAGATAGTCATAGATAACGAGGTAAACGTGTGTGGTGCTTAAAGGTCATGCTAATTTGCAATGACTGAATATTAAGCCTTTGGGGGATTGAACCGTTTATGTTTGTGTCTTGCTTGATATTTGCTGATGTGACCGTCTGTAATTATCTGAGAGATTTTCTTTACCCTTCAAAACAAATTAATTTCTGAGGTCGTATGTTGGAATAAATAGCATGTATGTGTGATAATACCATTCGCTTTTCACTAATGACTCTATTAGCGAGGAGTCTCTTATCATAATGGGATCGTGTAGAGAGAGAGATTGTCCGAGAAACAAAGAATTCCTGGAGCGAATATCACAAAGCCTGTCAAGAACATGTCTGGGGTCATATTTCATGCCAAAAACATAAGACAAAAATAATTATATTTTGCTTAAAGAAAATGAAAACCATTTTTAGGTCCATTAAGTTATTTTGGCATTGTGATATTGTTTTTTAAGAATTAGGCATATTTCGTCTCTTAATTCAGTTATTGTAGTATTATTTAAATACTTTTTTGGAATATTTATTAATATTTTGAATTAGCTTTTATTTGTAAATTTTTTGCTTTTTAATGTTAGTTTAAGTTCAAGTCATTTTTTTTCATTTTTATTAATTTTATTGACAAACATTTATATTTAGCTTAAACTTTATTTCAGTTTTGGTATTTTTAGTACTTCGACTTTCAATTTTATTTCAGCTTTATTCAATTTAACGAAAATGTTAAATGGAATACATTTTTGATAGTTTTAGTTAAAAATAGCAACACTGAATTCACATTACCATATTGTAAAGAATATAATTCTCGAATGAGAATATGCTTAATTTCCATGAAAATAGTGTTGCAATGCCAAAAATCTTAGTGATCTTAAAAGGGTCTTTTTTTTCAAATATAATTTCTTATTATTAACAGAGACTTTCTGGTGAAATGACGCATGTTTTGCCCGCACCCCAGCGAGGAGTGATGGACCAAAATGCAGCGACAGAGAAAAAGCTTGACAGAGACTCGCTCGGGTCATTATCAAGTCAAGTTCAAGTCAAGTTGAGCTTTATTGTCATTCTGCTACATGTGGGGACATACAGTGGAACGAAATGTCGTGCCTCACAGGACCACGGTGCTACATAAATACAGGCATACAACAATAAAGTAAAACAGTACTAACTGACTGATTTTGACTATAAATATACTATATGTATATATGGGGGAGACTTGCTCTTTCAGCCGGCGGAGAAAGTGTAGGCGCTATTGTGCCTTCTTGGAGAGTGACCTGGTGTTGGTGGTCCAGGTGAGACATGAATATACTAGATATAAATGTTTACCTATAAATAAATTTAAAAAAAAAAACAGACTATACGGATGCTTCACATAATACTGTACATGTGGAAAGAGAAACATCGTAAGTCAAGCAGCTGGCTGGGGAACAGTGCAAGATGATTTGTAGTGCATGAGCATGTAAACACACAATATGGAGTCTTTTGTGGGATTATGTACACAAAGCAGTGTGTGTGAAAAGTGTCTAGTGCACATAGAGAAGAGTGTGTTTCTACAGGTGGTTTGTACAGGCCCTGTAGCACACTTCGAATTGTTCAGAAATGTTTCGGACAGTTTTTTGTGATGTGGTAAGATTGGGGGGGTGTTTGGGGGGTGGAGGGGGTGAGATGGTTTTATTGCTTTAAAGAAAATAACTTGACACTACTTTGTACCCTATGCACAGAAAGTGCCCAATACCTCTCATTAACAAATATAATCCTCATGTTTAACGTCTTCTAATTAACAAACACAATCATCTTGTTTAACCTCTTGTTTTTGCAAATATGGATCTGAATCATCTGCATCTTTCTCAGCTGTGAGCCCTTCCCTCCAGACAGCAGAATATGTTGCGTGTTAAAGGGTTAAATATGGTTTTAATTGTGATGCTAATGTGTTCTGAGATTGGAAAGATTATTATGCCCTCAAGGGATGGAGAGACGGAGGAAAAGAGGAGAAGAGCTGAGTGATCTGAGGCGGGAGGGATCCGGTCGGGGTATTTTAATGAGTGCACCTGAAATAAACAAAGAGATATCAGATTTGTCCGTGACATGTTTGCAATATCCCCTTATATCAACAATGACAGCAACTCTCTGGGAGCGTTCGGACTGGTGAATCCCATATTATCGGGCAGGAGTGATCCAGGATGCCATGTGGGCTCAAATCCGAGCCGTCACAGGATGTTATCAGCTCCTGCCAGCCGCTAATCAATAATCTGATGGCGTCTCTGACATGATTGCGTCTAAATCTGTGCAAATCTGAGACATCTCCCTCTCTTTCTGTTAGACAGGGCAAACGCTGTGTTTTTGGATTGTCATGTCTGCAATAGGAGATTTTGGGGTTTAACCTACTATTTGTTTTATGGTTTTTGGCAGTATTGTGGCAAATCCTCGGAGCCAAGGAAAACTGGATGGATTAGGAGCAAATTCTGGCTCATTGTGGTCCAGATGTATTTGGGAACGGTTGGTCAGGGAGCCTCTGCAAGATGTTTGGCAATTGTGGAGAAATTAGAAATAAGCAAGAGGGTTTGTTGACCTCATTTCTGCGGATGTTGAGTTCCACCCTGATATGGACACGTTCTCTGTGGTCGGCTCAGCAGAATAACTCCCTGTGTTTCATTTTCACTCTGTTTGTTCACTGCTGAGCTATTAGCTTGCCATTAAAGGAGGGAATTAGGAGAAAACTGAGGGATTTGAGCTGTGGGGTATTTTAAATCCTACCATCTTAAATGTTCTTTACCTCTGATAACCTTTGGGAACAAGCTTGAATTTGTCTTCTCATATCAAATGCAGACTTTTTCCATCGCTGGGGTGCCAATTCTGGTGCCAGAGTTGGATCTGGGCTGGAAGAAATTGCTCCTGTTCTTCTAAAACTTACTGGTCTTAAACCAGAGACTGTATAGAGGTTGGATGTTAGAGGTTGGAGGTGGGATGATATCCAAACCAAGTCTTCAGAACAGCCAGTCTGGCAATAACTGCATAGCAACCACTCATAGTAACACGTTAAAACCACTCCAAAAACCTTGGCAACAGCTTAGCAACATACTAAACCCACTCAGAAAAACCTTAACAACCACATAGCAGCGCATTAAAGCCACTCCAAAAACCTTAACAACCACAGAGTAATGCATTAAATACTACTACTCTGAAACTAAAACCACTCAGAAAACTTTAGTAACTGCACAGCGACACACTGAAACCACTCCAAAACCTTAACAACCACATAGCGACACACTGAAACCACTCCAAAACCTTAACAACCACATAGCGACACACTAAAACCACTCCAAAAACCTTAACCACCACATAGTGACACTAAAAACCACTCAGAAAACCTTAACAACCGCATAGCAACACACTAAAACCACTCAGAAAAGCTTAACAACCGCATAGCAACACAATAAAACCACTCCGAAAAGCTTAACCACCGCATAGCAACACAATAAAACCACTCCGAAAAGTTTAACAACCGCATCGCAACACACTAAAACCACTCCGAAAAGCTTAACAGCCACATAGCAACATGTCACACGTCAAAGCTACTTAGAAATACTCAGCAACCACATAGCAACATGCTACACCACTCAGATGACAATAGTAACCGCATAGCAACACAATAAAACCACTCCGAAAAGCTTAACCACCACATAGCAACACAATAAAACCACTCCGAAAAGTTTAACAACCGCATCGCAACACACTAAAACCACTCCGAAAAGCTTAACAGCCACATAGCAACATGTCACACGTCAAAGCTACTTAGAAATACTCAGCAACCACATAGCAACATGCTACACCACTCAAATGACAATAGTAACCGCATAGCAACATGCTAGAGCCACCCAGTTCACCCTAACAACCTCATAGCAACATGCTAAAAAACACTCTCATCACCTTAGCGACCACATAGCAACACAGAGGAGAAAATAATAGTTTGAAAGGCTGTAAACAGTTTTGTTTGACAGCCACAGCTGTGGTTTGGATGTTCTGTATGTCACATGATGACTTAAGTGGGCGGTTCTTGGCCAGAAGCTGCTGCAGTGTGATGGTCTAACGTCCGAGACTCTGGACAGATGTGCTTCTCCAGTCCAGTGCAGGACAGACTGATGAAGCAATGCAGCTGGTCCTCCATCATAACACAGCTTCACTCCACCTGAGGAGAACACTCAGGAAACGGCTTTAATGTTCGTGTTTTTAGAGTTTCTGCAGACACATGTTCTCCAATCTATTCCTCGTTTCCCTAGAGACACAGATGTGATGAAACCGTCGTTAAGGTGCCGACGGACACTATTTTAATCTGTTTATCAGTTTAAAAAGAAGCACAGTCAAAGCCCAGAGGCCATGACAACAAATTGGAATTCTAACCGATAAACAACGTCTGTCTTTGTTTCTATGGAAAGTATTAGTCAGCTTTAGTGTTTCATAATCCAAAAGAAAAATGTTTAAAAACAGTTTGTGTCTGTGACTTCCTTTTTTTGGGTGTACAGACTTATTACACCCTGAGATACTAAAAATTTGTCAGCTGTGTTTCATCATAAGTGTTGTTTTGAAGTAAAAGTGTCAAAACCATAGACTGTATAAAAACATGGACGTAGGGTCCGTGACATCACCCGTAGATTTCCGAAGAGTGTTTTTGAAGCTCAAAGTAGGCGGAGCGGGCCGTCGCCATCTTGGCAGCGCGTCACCGCCCGTCACTCCCAGATAATCGAAAATGGGCAAAGAGGCGGGAGCTGGGTGCTGAAACCACGCCCACCTAGCTCGCCGGTGGTGAAAGCAGCGGCAATCCACCTGTCACTCAAGTGGCCACGCCCTTAATTATGCAGAACTTTAAGGCTTAATATAATTTAAACGGATTAGTTATAAACAAATTCAGCTGCCTCACAGTTGTCATGAAGGGCAAAATTAGCTATATAGACCAAAATAATTTTTTGAACCAGGCTGTAAACATGTTTTTTTAAAGTTGGGCATTTTAACATGGGGAGTCTATGGGACTGACTCTCTTTTGGAGCCAGTCTCTAGCGCCCAGTCGATGAAATGCAGTTTTAGTCACTTCCTTGTTGGCTTCACGAGAGAGAGCGGGAGTTTGCCGCTTGGTCAAAACCCAAGCAAATTCACTGCGATAATGTTTAGATGAGCAGATTCTACCAAATAATAGTGACGAATAGTTCTTCTGAACTAGGGGTCGTTCTTATGCATACCATAAGTGAAGCGAATATTTGCATCGTGATAGTCGCTCTAGATTACTTACGGGATGTTTTCCGCTTCACTTGCGCAAATAAAAACATTGCAAGATGAGGATTATCTTCACGCACACACGTAAACGAAAATCTCTACTAGTAAACCAGACAAATATCCTGGTTGTGCTAACTTTGGGTAATGCCAGTGCTAACCAGTTCATAGTAATGTAAAACTTATAGCTAGAATCAAGTAACAGACGCATATTTTCATCACTTACCATAGGGCTGCACGATTAATCGAATGCGATTGTCATGCGCATCTTGTCAGTAAAGCAGGTTCTGTGATTAATAGTAAATCTCCAGCACGTGCTGTCAGATGGAGAAGCGTTTACTACACAGAGCCGTAGATCACTGACAAGCTACGCAAAATCGCGTTCATAATCGTGAGATTATGAAATCGAAGAAATCATTCTGCGATTATGAAAGCTGTTTGCGTAGCTTGTCAGTGAACTACGGCTCGGTGTAGTAAATGCTGCTCCACCTGAAATCACGTGAAAATACCACATTTAATACCATGTTTTTTTACTCCAAACTCACTTCATAACGTCAGTCGAGTGTTTGAAATAAATTCTTCTGTGAGGTGATGTGGCTTCTTACACAGAATAAGGCACGCAAAATATTTCATAGTATTCTAAGCAGTGATAAAGGCTATGTCGATCAGCATTGCATTATTATATACTTTATTATAATAAAAATTATAATAAGATGAAGATTATAAGATTATAATAAGATGTGTTTATTAGTCACGTTGAATTAATGAAAGCCGTTAAATCTAATGTTTATTCAGCAACAGCTATAGGGATTTCCTGTGTTTCTTCTGCAAGGTGTATTTCAGCGAGTTTCCGCATGAGAGCACCCTCTGGCCTTCGAAAGGAGATTTACTGCTGATCACAGAACCGTGCTTCACTGAAAGGCTCGCATGACAATCGCAGCGTCTGCCTAATCGCAATTTATCGCCTTTGCAGAATTGCTGTTTTTGTTTTACTGTATAAATTATTTAAGTGTATATATTATATTTATATAGATTATGGAATATATTTCCATCTATATGGAAAATATTGAATTTAACCTTATTGTATTCTAGGGCTGCCACTAACGACTATTTTTATTTCGATTAATCTATCGACTAATTTATAGATTAATCTAAACGATTAATTCCCCACCCAAAAAAATCAACAATTTCAAAAGAACATTTTATACAACTTGCAACTTTGCCATTCAGTAGTGTACCATAAAAAAGTATAAATGTAAACAAGCTATTGACGAAATGTAAAACTAAAAGGGTAAAAATTTAAACAAACCTAATAAAAATGAAATAAAAAGAAAATAATGTTCTGGGCTTCTGTTCATTACAGCTGTGAGTGCAACTACAAAGGGGAAAAAATATGTTTCAATTAACCCCAACAGTTGGGTTTTCACATTAAATAAATGCAATGTTTAGAGTCCACTAGAATCAAGTATTAAAATTTTAGGTATTAAAAGTACTCTTAGAAATGTGTAAACAACAGATTTAAACAGACATCTCCAGCATGATGAAAAAAATGAACAGAGGACTTCAGTAGTGAAACTCCAAATTAAATCCACATTTCTATGAAATCCTTTTTTAAAGCAAAAGTAAAGTGCAACATAGAGTGCAAGAAGCAAGTGTCCATCTCATAGTCCAAATCACTGAAATCAAAGTTCAGTATTATAGTGTAAGAATGACAACATGTCCACGTGTTCTGGTCTACTAATAATAAAATATTATAATTAATCATTTATTTTTGTGGTAATAAGAATATATGTAGGCTAAGTGAACAATAGCCTTTTAAATTTACTTAAAATACATATATAATAGCAATGAGGCAATAATAATTAGTTCAAATAAAGTATCAAAAGCAAGAAATCATATGGTTTTATTGAACAAAACTGTTAAAATACTGTATTATAATGTAATAGAGCCACTGATCTATATATAATTATAAAATAATATAATGTAATCTCTATTATAGATCAGCGAATAGAGCTAATGTACAGTACGCATTACAACAAAGGCCTGCAGAAGGCGCCAATGGCCTGACAATTGTTTTTACACATTACTGTGCGATCTAATACTTGTTTAATATTTACCAAGCATCATTTAATTAAAATGTCCACTTAATCTTTAATATTTGGACATTTCTTTCCGACAGAAATGCTATAGCCACTGTAATTTAATGAATATGTGGACATCAAAAAGTGTAAACTCAGAGTGAGAGTTTGAGCTTTTAATTTGAAACCGCGAGATAATGATGTATTCTCCTGAGTTTGCCTAGATTTATAAATGATTTACCTTACAAATCTGATGAAATGGAGCACGTTGCGTTCCCAGATGAACGTTATAATAAACCCAAACTCACAACAACATGCAGAGATGGAGTTTGAGCTGCTCCACACACGTAAATGATAACAGTTCCTGTGGAACAGCATTTACTGTGAACGGAGCCGCTGTGAGACATAACTGCATCACATATAATTATTTAATTAAATCGTAGTGTTTGTGAATTCACAGTTATGCTTAATTATGATTTTTAAACGGGTTTAATATATCATGAGGCCTTGGAAAACAGCCTAATAATGTGTTTTATGGATTCTCTTCCGTGAAATGCACCACTTCCGGTATTTTGCTGGTTACCGAGGAAAAATTAAGTCGAGAATTTTATAAAGTCGAATAGAATTGACGAATCGCGACAGCCCTATTGTATTCTATATAATAACATTCACTACAACACTAAAACTAATTAGAATATTGGCAACTGCACAGCAACATACTAAAAAGACTCAAAAACCTTAACAACCACAACGTGCTAAAACAACTCAGATCGCTGTAGCAAATGCATATCAACCTGTTAAGCGATTTTGAAATACTTTGCAAATGCATAGCAATATTCTAAAACCACTCTGAAAAACATAGCAACCGCACAGCAACACTAGTTAAATTTTTTGAACCGGTTCATTGAAGCAAATCACCCAAACGAACTGATTCACTAAAATGACTGTGCATTTGCTAGTTATACAACAGAAACATATTGGACTGGCTGCATGGATGTGGAACTTTTCACTGCAATTTCTCAGCGGTTTATGAAGGTTATGCTAACATTGTACGGCAGTAGGTCTTCTACTGATGCCTGCGGGGATATATGACGTCAAAGGAGGTGATTTTTTGACCCTCATGACCCGTGAGACACACACACTCACGCTTCGAGCCATCCAGAGCACATGTTTCTCTGCCTGATATAGAAACGGTGTCAAATTATAAGGTCTGAAACATTGACTATTCTTCCTTATCGCTCTCTCTATTACTTCTCCAGATTAGTTTCTGCTTTTCTCTGGCCAGGTTTCTCTCATTCATGCATCTCAAACGACAAAAAAAAGAGGTGTAAGTGTGTGTCTGTGTGCACTTTCCTCATTGTATTCCAGTCTTTTTCTGTTCAAGTCTGCCCTAGATTCCCAGCTAGATCCTCTAATATGCAATGAAACGTGAATTGTAGATACAGTGGCCCTAACATGTATTTGGACAGTTTTAAAAATGCATAAATGTCATTGCAAAATATCAAACCGAGTGGCATTTATTTAAATTTGGAAGAAATTCAGTTTCTGCCACTGATTGACATTTAATTTGATTTCATCAGTAAACATGAAATTTGACTCGGCTGCGTGTGAATATTTTTGCCGACCCTTTGAACTCATAATATTTGTGATTTATTGTCTGATCGTACACAAATCCATCTTCATCTGCTGCTGCTGATGGCCACTTCAGATGAATCTGAGAAAACGCCTCTGTTGCAATAATAATTAATAAAAGAAATGTGTGTAAGTATGCTGTGTGTGTGAAAAAGCATCACTTGAATGCTATTATAAGACTTTTCAATTTAAAATAAATATGTATTTTTAGATAGATGTTTTCTTGATATCTAACAAAAAGTAGCAAATATACCATAGTTTTACCATGCTTTTATGACAGTAAAACCATGTTTTTGGACACACATTGTGGTGTATTAAACATGTACCCTTTTATATATCAAAGTACCATTTTATTAGCATCTAATACCATCATTTTACCATCATTAAAACCATAGTATTTTTCATTAGAAGTCTTAAAAAAACTTCCAGTGTTTCACGTCTGTCGGGAAGTGAGCAAATCCAAACACGGATACAGCACTTCCCTTCCGCTGAATCGCACAGGATGCAGGAAGTCATCTGATGAGGTCATATCCTGTCACTGATGTGTAACCTCAGGTGTTGTATATTTCCGATAGGAAAACTATAAGTGGGAGATTAAAAACAAGGATTTGCCTGTGTAAGGTCATAATTTATAAGAATTTTAATGTTGGGGAAGTTACACTGAAACGAATAAATCAAGAAACAAGCTACTTATAAATAAATGTATGCATTTAATAACTTTATACTGTAAAAAATTGTAAATAAAGATTATTGGATTATGTTTTACAAGAAAATACTATTGTAGTCTTACTACTTAAAAATGTCATGTTGAATTCAACGTGTTACTTGCGATTTCTATTTGTGTAATTTGCTAGCTGTTTCTGAGCGAAATTTTTCTTTTTTTTGTGAACAAACTTCTAGCATAAGTAGCTAAATATATTTCGAAATTTATCTCTGATACTTTACATTATTATTAGTTCGTAGCTTAGCAAACTACTGTTAAACGACTACTACAAACTACTGTTAAACTACCCGTTAAAAACTGTAGTTAACTACACTACAAGCTGCTAACAAATGTATAACAATATTTATAAATCAGTTTTGGGGAAACGACCTAAAATTATTAGTTTTAGCTTAGCAATTACAAATAGCAAATAGTTAGCATTTAACTAAAACATTAGTTATACGGTTACGTTTACACAACGATGTACTAAAAATGAAAACATTTTTCCTTTGCATTTTTGAAACGTTTTGCGTACAGACAATGTTGTCAAAACATTTGCAAAAGTTTGTTTTCAGGCCCCCGAAACGCTGTTGTTGTGTAAACGTACCCCAAGTTACTAACTTAGCTAAGCTAATCTAGCACAAAATATTAAGGATTTGAATTAGGGTGGCAGCATTAAACTTAGACTTATAAACATACATTTACTTGCACTAATTACAACAGCTTATTGCATTTATTGTGATTTTTCTTGTTTTATTTGAAAACATGGAAAAACATCAGAAATATTTGGCTTTCCACACAGGAAATGTATCAGTGAAGCATTTATTTCATATTTTAATCATTTATTTGACTATTTCCTCAGGTCATTTGGCATTAAAAATTCCACAGCTTGCTTCACATAATTGGTTATTTAAAAAAAAAAAACTATAATTGGTTGTGATTGCATCACATTGTGCAGCAGTTTTGCACTCTGTGGAAGGAAGTCTGTTTTCAATCGCAAACCACAAAATCTCAGTGTACATCTCGTATGGTTTATTAGAGATTGATACATCAGCCAGGCTAGTAAATCTGGGTTTTGCACTAACCTCAAGATAACCTGCCAATAATCTCAAAACAGCCAAATATTGTCAGATTAATCGCCTGATATATCCATCGCTAATAACCCCGCAGAAATGTTGTGGTTTGTTTACTTCTTTGCGATTAAAAACAGGCTTTTCTAGCTGAATGGAAGAAAAATATACTTATTTTTTTTCTCAGCTGGGGATATGAATATATATGTGTGTGTGTGTGTGTGTGTTAAAGGAAGCGACCGTCCCTTTCACGACCCCACCAGACGGAAAAACACACTCCGACTAGGTTGTCAAGGAAACAAACTTGTCACGTCTTCATTACTTTTAATTGTCTTTCTTCTTGATGGACTGTACGTGCTATGATTTAATGTTTCAATAATCAAAACCAGCAGGCACAATTACAACACACAAATGTACAAGCTGTTTTATTCTGGGTTTTGCTGTCCAGCTGGACTCTTCTCTGTGTGTGTGTGTGTGTGTGTGTGTGTGTGTGTGTATCTTTTATTTGGATGCGTTTATTGGGCTCCACCTCGTCTTGCCAATATTTTGACCTAAAACTTTGGCCTCATGCAGTCGGTTCTGAAGTCATGGAGTTACACCCAGTCTTTACACACATGCGTTGGCTCGTTTCACAACATATCGAATTGTTTGTTTTGCATCCTTTTCGCAGTTTTCCGAGAAACTCCACTTTAAAACATCTTTTTTTTTTCCTGCTACCCCAAATTCAGTCTTTACTTGTAAGGATTGCTCTGAGGAACATCAAGAAATACATGCGCACACATGCATTCCCTGAAATAGCTATATGTGTGCAAAAGATGCAGTTATAGTTATTTAGAGTTTAGATTGATTTAGATAATCTTACAACAAGAAACATGGATGCCAGTTTAAATCATGAAGTTTTTACAGTTTTTGACTACAGAAAAATGAGCAACCTCATGTTTTGGTCATCAACCATATGTTTTAACTAGAGATAAACTGATATTTTGACTGATCTTGTAAGTAAATTTAAGTATCTGTTTTGCAAGATTCAGAACCTGTTTTTGTTTTGTTTATGCTTTTTTGATACAATATTATACAACGTTAATATTACTGTTGTTTTTATTTATATCTTTATATTTATGCAGTTTTTTTGTCATCTAAATTGTCAAATGTATTTTTTATTTTTGAAGGAACAATAAGTTGAAATCAATTACCAATTTATTATTTTTAAAAATGAATGTAAATAGATAAATCACTTTATGACAAATCATTAGGTATATTTAAAACTGCTTAATGTTTTACAGTGCAGTTAAATGTTATAAGAAAATTACTTCAAATTGACAATTGCACATTTAAAACTTCTAAAATAATTGGACATATTTAAAACTGATATTTAATATCTTCATTTTTTATTTTGTTGTTATTTATGCCATTATATTTATTCAGTCATTTTGTGATTTAAATAGTCAAATTTACTTTTATTTTTGTAATAAAAAGTAATAAGAGTGCCACTTAATAAATGGAAGAAATCACTTTTTGAAATGTACAAATAAACAGACATATTTAAAGTTGCTTATTTAAATCGTTTTAAAACAGTTAAATGTAACAATAAAATTAATTTCTTCAAATTGACAAATAATTAGACATTTAGTATAGATATTTGATTAATTAAAAGTTATAATTTTTATTTAATTTAAATTTTAAGTGGTACACCTAGCTTTCCATAGTCTACAATTACAAATTTAAGCCTGATAATTAATTGATTTCTTCATTTTAAAGTGGTACTTCATAGACATAGTTATGAAGCTAATTAAGTAAAAAAACAAAAAAAACACAAAGTTTTAAAAAGATAGGAAATTATCCAAATAATACTTAAAATAATTTTCTGTAACTGTGAATATTGTTGTTCAGTGCTTTTCTTTAGAAACACACCAAAATTTATCACCATTTATCGGTAGAACCGATATTAAAGAACCGATTATATTGAACATTTTTGTAGCGCTTTATTTTAATGTCCAATTCTCGCTATTAATAGCTGACTTTGCCTCAATAAACTCCTAATTTGCTGCTTATTAGTAGTTAGTAACTGGCAGTGAAGATAGGCCTAGTTTGCGTTATTGTGGTGTAGTAGTTCGTAAACCTGGATTACTTTTTTATTTTTTTATCCCATTTATGTTTGTTTTTCTGATTTAATTTTATGCATATTGGAGACATTAAACATGTTGTAAATACGTTTCACTTTTATAATGCAGTGTATTTTTTAGTGTAAAAATAATAGTCTGTGAAATAATGTGGGCGGGTCTTGTTTTTGTAGATTGGATTGGATTGGATCATGAAAATCAGGCTATGCTTATTAATTGTATTAATAATAATATTTTTTATATATTTTTCCCACTCACAAAACGGTTAGTTTTGATAGTCTATTATCAATTTTGATAGTCTGTTATGTGTTTGAGAACACACAGAAATGAACACATTCTGAACTGTACTGTATGTCAACAGCAAGTCTCGCCTGTGGCTTCAACAATTCTGAAGCGCTCGACTCGTCAGCCAATAGTGTGTCAGCATTCCTCCTAGTTCATCAGCTGCTGACCAATGAGAGTCCAGAGTCCTGTCATAAACCCACCCACAGTCACTGCAGCTCTGGCTCAGGGGCGTCAGACATTCTTTGTAATGTTTACTCAGACTGACAGAATCATCTAGCAAACCAATCTGGAAGCAACCCGCAGTCACTGAAGTGGAACTGGATTGAGTTAAGAGATGACATTTTCTTCAAAATATCACATTTATGACATATCTGGGCCGGAATGCCACAACTTTATACCCTGGAAAAAAGTGAACTGCCTGTTGTGTGACATCTCTGAACATCAGCAGCGTCAAGGGTGGCCTTCTTTCTCTGAGACCAAATCATTTCTATATGGACTCCATTCGATATGCGATTTGTGCTAAATTATGTGCGGGAATCTGTCAGGATTGTGTCTGGATCATATTTCAAACCAAAAGTTTAGCAATATACTGAAATATACTATAGGATCATTTGCATCTCCCATACAAAAGAAAGCCACTTTTGTTGAAGCAAGATGTGTTTTATGTACATTTATGGACGTGGCATGAATAAAATAACATAAACATCTAATGAAAAGGTTTACATCATTATAGATTTGCATTTTGAGAAAGTGAGAGGTTGTATATTCATCCTACAATGTCCTCTGCTGGGGTCTATTATAGCATGGCAGTTGTGATGATGAAAATAAGATGATGATGATGATGATGGTGATGGTGATGATTGCTCTACATGGTCATATAATGGAAAATATTTTAGTGGAAAAATGTGTCTCGAAAATTGCCTCCTCTGCTAAATATATATATATATACATACATACATACACACATACATTTATTTATTTACACATACATGATTATTTAATATATATTTTATAATTATGCATGCTCATTTCCCTTATTTTTACATTGCCTGTGCTGTCATCTAATTCTACACTAATAAAATAAATTCAAAAATGCTGTGAAAGGTAATCTCAAAATGAATATCTATTCCCTTGTAGCATGTGTGGAAAATAAAAAATAAAAAATATTTTTTTATATATTATATGTATATATTAGTTATTTAGAGTCTAGAATTTTTATATGTATTTTCATATTTAATTTCAATATTGGTTTCAGCCATAATATTAATATTGGTGCATCCATAAAAACAAATCCAATTATTATTATTATTATAATGAAGTTATCACACTACCTGAGCCATATTTAGTGTTATTTACGACAAAAATAAAATAAATGTTGCATTGTAAAATGTGTACAACGTAATCATAAACATTCTCGACTGGATTAGATTTCTGAAAGGATGCCGTTAGCTGAAAAACAGTAGGTAATTCACTTCAGTTTTTACGAAAGTAAACGTAAAAAAGCAAAAAAACAGGCGCTTTTAACTCAGACAGGCTTTAAATCACCTGTAAAACACGGTTTACCTGATTTCCTCTGGGAAAATGAGACAGAATAGGTCTTGCCCAAAAGATCTGATTACAACCATGTGCTTTACGTCATGTTTTTGGTTGTGTTTGGACCGCTGCCCTCAGTGGAGGTGTAATCATTCACTGTACAGTGCAGACGTCAGCTTTACTGGAACCAGATGGAGAGACCGAGCCTGTGTTTACCTGGACCAGCGGACACATATATGACCGCCCCAAACCGACATGTGAAATCTGACCTTAGGCCAGCTAGAGAGGCTGTTCTCCATCCAGATGTTCAGACAGAACGGAGGAGCTGAAGTATGTGCGCACACTTACACACAGATGGATATGCATATATATACACACGTTTGTAAAGCGGATCAGGTTACATACACATTTCTCTAAGGTCTGGCTTTGGGCCAGCTGTCTGCAGAAGTGCACGTGATTAACTGCAAGCAAAACAAGAAAGAAAGCAAAAGAGAGAGAGAGATATTTATGTCTCCAAAGCAGCTGTAAAGCCTCTGTTGAGCTGTTTTCCTTTCAATGTGAAACGGCCCCCTCAGCGCAAAGCCTCAACAATACCCACCCTGCTGTGCTGCCCGACACCTTTAAGATTGCCTACACACTCCAATATTATTATAGTTTTTATACACAGGGTTATTATAGTTTTTATACACAGTTTTTTAAAATGTATAATATTCATATATATATATATATATACAGCACCTAATATATATATATATATATACAGCACATAATATATATATATATATATATATATATATATACAGAGCTCCTGTTCCACAAGATTATAAATATGAGGATTATAAATATGAAGGCCAAATTCCCTTAATCATCCATCACCAGTAAAACCAAAGAATATACTGTAGTTGGGATGTGCAGAACAAGATTGTTGAGCTTCACAAAATAGAAAGTGGCTGTAAGAAAACAGCTAGAGCATTGAAACATTCTGATTTCCACCATCAGGGCAATAATTAAGAAGTTCCAATCAACTAAAGATGTTACAAATCTGCCTGGAAGAGGACGTGTGTCGAAATTGTCATAATGCACGGTGAGGAGGAGACTTTGAGTGGCCAAAGACTCTCCCAGGATCACAGCTGGAGAATTGCAGAGATTAGTTGAGTCTTGGGGTCAGAAAGCCTAAAAAAAAAAATCAAACATCTCCTACATCACCACATGTTGTTCGGGTGGGTTTCCTCCTCGCTCATCCAGAAACAATCTCCAGGATATTTCGTTGTCAGACAAGACTGGAACTTCAAACAGGACTGGCTTCCATTGTCAGATGAAACTAAAAAAAGAGCTTTTTGGCAGCAAACCCACCAGATGTGTTTGGTGCAAACAGGGATAAAAGTACCCCATGCCCACAGTTAAATATACTGCTGGATTTTGAATGTTGTGGGTCTGATTCAGATACATGGCATCATGGATTCTATCAAATGCCAACAGATAAATAATCTCAACCTGACACTTCCTGCGTCCCCATAAACCAAAAGGCTTAAAAACATACTAGATGTTTTATGAAATTTAAAAATTGCCATAGTTTTCTGTGAGGGGTAGGTTTAGGTGTAGGGCGATAGAAAATACAGTTTGTACAGTATAAAAACCATTATACCTATGGAGAGTCCCCGTAAACCACATATGCAAAAATGTGTGTGTTTTATTTTATCTGTTTATTTATTTAAATAATTAATATTAGGGCATTTACAGTCAGCTGTGCATATATATTGATAGTTTTAGTTTAGCCTTAGCCTTTCAATACTATTTACAAAATATGTATATTTAACACTCTGGTGTGCCTTGCGTGGGGAATTTTATGGTACTAAATTATCTTTATGCAGTAGTTAAAATCCATTTACAGTATTACCTGTTACCACTATTTTTAGCAAAGACCTTTTGAAATTTGAAATTTCCAACTTAAAAATAAATCTTGAATGCTTTGGAGCACAGATTATAGCCAAAGTGAGAGGGGGTTTCAGAGGCTTGAGCTTATTCTTATGAAAAATGCACAAAAAAAATTCAAAACGTGTTTTGCTCTAAAACTGCATGAAAATCAAGATGTGTTCCAAATTTGAGGTTGATATTGCAAAAAATGAAGATTTATACCAAACGTTTCCACCAGATAAAATTTGCTTTCTATTTATTTCCATTATGGTCATTTTTTACCTCGAGGAGTGCGAGAGTGACTTTTTATCAGTACCATTTAACCTTTTCGAATCATAACAATGATTTTTGTGTGTGTGCTTGTGTGTGTGTGTGTGTCTGTTCATTTAGTGTTCACTTAGCAAGTGCCAAAACCTTTACCAAGTTTCGTACCATTCCAATGAAGTAAAACATTCTACAAAACCAAAATGTAAAATTTAACACTAATGTATAATATTGTGCTCTGTCCACCAGCCTGACCAAGTTGGGAGACCAACTAAGACCAGCAAACCAGCTTAAACTGGTTTAAGTTGTCGTTTTCATCAGGGTTGGCACTCATTCTATATCCTGCACTTTTTTCTGTGACTATTTGAAGTTTCTCTTAAACAGTATACGTCAAGTAAACTGCTCTCACATGCCGCCACTTTAACAGCTTTTAACTGCTCTCAGTGAGTCTCTTTATCTACCTGTGTGGCCAGAATAACTGTGTGTAAGTCTCTGTGTTTTACAGACGCTGCATGTGACCATTAACAGTGAGACTGGATCAAAGTGTACTTTTGATAGGTGGAGGATTTTCACTTTAATGCGGTTCATTGTGGCATTTTGGCCCTCTGTGCCAGCTGGAAACTGTTTGGTACTGTCTGGGTCAGTGTGTTTGTGTATGTGGGTCACCGACATCAAACATGATCTTCAAGAATTTTATTCCAAATAAGAAAAACTATTGCCTATTAGATTTGCAGGAATGTTTTGCAACTGCAGAAACTCACAAACACACATTCTAGGTCTTGAGGTGCGGCTTATTTCTTAAGCTTTTCCGGAGGGAAGTGTGTATTTGGTGTGTGTGTGTGTGTGTGAATATGTACGCAGTGTTCTTAATCACCCTGTCAGGGGCCCGCAGGCCTGCATGCTGTGACTCTGTCATGGGGTCTTTATTGCCGTAGTTTGTGTATACGTATATGTGCGTGTGTGTGTGTGTGTGTGTGTGTGAACATATGTCCACATGTTTGTTCACCCTGAGTGAACGATGCTCCCGCAGGGTCCGGAAAAGGATAGCAAATTTAGTACATCATCAAAAAATCAGCTATTTATTCATAATTAAATAGTTATTATAAATAGTCTGTTTATGCCTTATTCCACATTTCAATACTGCATTAAATAGACATTTCCTTTGCACTGCTTTTGTACAATAGTTCAGTAATTAAGAACTTAATATTAGGTAATGTTTTAAAAACAAATTTGCTAGTTACAGTGTGAATTTTAACTAGTTTACTAGTTCGAAGCGTGCGTTTCATAACGGAATGAATCAGTGTTGTGGAACAAATCATTTGAATGAATGACATGAGCCGGTCTTTTGCTTCGTTTCTAACGTAACGATAGTTACTGGTGTAACGATAATATGCAGAAAGAATCACTGAACAATCAGTTTCATATTGATGAAAGATTCAAATATTTGATTCTTTATAATGTCAGTTAATGAATCATGCACTGTAATACGTTAAGGAAGGTTTGATTTAATGACTTTAAGGTATGTTTGGGAATAATTCTACAAATAAATTATGCTAAAACTCTTTTTGTATCAAGAGAGCTGAGACAGAACTCTCTCCATCTGATTCCCCTGGCAGTAAATCTAACCATCTCAGCCAAATGTCACTGAGAAGCTGATTGCCCTGGACATTTTGTTATTATAAAAATAAAATCACTTTTAATACTTGCAATATGTGCTGTGTTTTCTCCAGGGGCTGTCCTTGTGGAGCATCCGTAGCAAGAATAGTGAGGATGTTCTTCAGAAATTCTCCTTTTGTGTTTCACAGAAGAAACAACCGAGTTTGGAATGACATGAGGGTGAGTAAATGAGATAGAATATACATTTTTGGGTGACCTATTCGTGAACCTAAATTTAATCTCAACCAGTTTGAACAAGTAGAACCAGGTCTGCAAATCTGAAATGAACTTGTAATGGAGGCCAAATCCAGCGTTTCCTCAGAGGCTGGCGTGTGTGACAGCAGCTACAGAGGACACGCTGTGAAACTCACACACAGATCACCTCTAAAAATACCCTTCACTCAGGAAACGGCACATCACAAACGCGTACGCCATCAGGGAACATTCATGGCACGATTCGACCTGCCGTCTCTGTTTACCATTCACCACCACATCCTGGAGTCCTGTAAAATACAAATTGTGAACATTTAGGTCTTTTTTGTTTTACATGTCACTGTTTGTTGAAACGTAGAAGATTTTTTGATCAGTTGTTTACGTAGGCCTACTTCGTTTATCGCGTGTTTCTTTCGAACAAATTAGCGGACCCAGTTAAAACAGTCTAGCGGATTCTTCCGTAGCAAATGAGTCATATGATTTACTCTTGTAATAAACAACCTAGTTGTTTTCCTCCAAGTTGAGCGTGACATTCTTGTTGTTTTGCAGCTGTTTTTTTCTCTCTCTTTGATTTCTGATAGTCTAATAATGTTAAATAATATGACATCAGCTGATTTTTATATTTAAGTTTTTTTTTCTTCTTTTTTGATGGATCAACCGGTACAGTTAATGTCCTCAGAAAATATGTATAAATTATTTAAATATATATAATTTATTAAGAACTTATTGAGATTAATTGATTATCAAAATAATTTTTTTTAAATTGATATTGGTTTTCTGTTTGCCCCCATATAACTTTGGTGTCTTTTAGTTTTAAAAAAAATATGAAAGTTTATATTTATTTATTTATTTATTTGTTTGTTTGTTAGTTTATGGTAGTTAGTCGTTGGTAGGTAGTTTTTTGGTATATAATTTTTTACAAACTAATTGAATTTTTATAGTAATTGATTTTTATATTCAACTCTACATATACATTTTTAGATAGATAGAAAGAGAGAGAGAGAGAGAGCTTTTATTGTCATTGTTAAAAAACAGAAAAATTACAGAAGTCGCCACTCTCATAAAAACAGTAATAATAGGAATGTTAGAGATAACCATAATTATAATAGCAGCAAAATATAATTTTTTTGTATGTTTTATAATATATATAAAATATAATTATATATGTAAATTAATATATTATAATATTATGAGAACTAACTGTAAAAAGTAATTGTAAAATTGTAAATGATAAAAGTATATATTTTTATATAACTGCAGTTTTTTTCAGGCCTAAATCTGAGACATTCATAAATAAACTAAACTTTTTTTTATGCATGTAAACACTACTGCATTCCTCATGCACCAACAATTACCGAGAAAAAAGAAAAATTGTGGATGGAAAATACAGATGGCAGCATGAAAGAACGATTATAAAATGAGGTACATTTGTGAAAGAACGCAAGAGAGACAGAAATAGGACTGTTATGATGTTCTCCTTTCAAAATGACAGCGAGGGAAAATGAGTGAAAGACAGATTTGTTGCTGTTTACCAGCATTATGCTAGCGTTGATCTTTCCACACTGATCTTTGTCTAAATCCAGACTCATTCTATAGTACATCCTTTCAGCCATTTACAGGATTCAAGAATGCTGAATACAGTTTCTGAATATTTCTTTCTTTTTCTGTTAAAGACTCTTATTTGGTCTTAAATAGGAACTAGGCACCATTCAAACGCATTTACTCATGTATAAGTGGTGTAAGTCATCTCAGTAGAGCTGTACTGTAGAAGCTAATCACTAATTGCTGACTTCAGTCATGTGACTCCTGGCATACATTCAGGTTCATCTAAACTGAGTGTTATGACATTGACTTCAGAGATATTATAGACCATTTTGTGTGTGTGTGTGTGTGTGTGTGTGTGTATAATATATATATATATATAATGTATAAGTGGTGTAAGTCATCTCAGTAGAGCTGTACTGTAGAAGCTAATCACTAATTGCTGACTTCAGTCATGTGACTCCTGGCATACATTCAGGCTCATCTAAACTGAGTGTTATGACATTGACTTCAGAGATATTATAGACCATTTTGTGTGTGTGTGTGTGTGTGTGTGTATAATATATATATATATCTGTGACAAAGTAGGACCCTTAAATTTTTTATTCCCAGCTCAGTCCTTTTATTGCTGTTTCTGCTTCTCTCTCCATTTATCTCTCTCTCCCTGTCTCTCAGCTGCTGAGCAGCGGCAGCCGTTATCTGATTCGTTCTGATGACGTTGTGGAAACCGTTTATAACGATCGTGGGGAGATCATTAAGACAAAAGAACGGCGAATCTTTCTTCTGAATGATGTGCTCATGTGTGCCACCCCTAACTGGCGGTATGACCCGTTACACACATCCATTAACTGTGATAACTGTCAGTCTGAACTTTTTAGCACAGCATCGCTCCAGAATATATTTAAATTTCTAAATCTTTACAGTAAAACCTTCTATCTCCACATAAGTCTAGCCTTTTGCCTTTCTCTCTTTCAGCCCCTCTCAGGATGGCGTGAGTGTGGGAGCTGGAGGTGAAGGTGTTCGTCATCTAATTACCCCCAATTACATTTATTACATCTTTATTACATCTCTCAAAATAATTGTTTATTGCAATGTTTGTTTATAATTATTGCCCGTTTACCCCCATATCATTTTTATTTTATTTCTCATGGCTTCTTAAATTGAGATCCTTATTTATTAAATTCTTCCTGTTTCCCCCCAGATAATTTTTAAATTTAAATTTAATTGTATTTATTTTTTTATGTCTTATTATATTATTATTATAATATTTACATTCTATTATATAGAATTTTGCTTGTTTATCCCCAGTGTATTTTTTTTATTTTTTATTATAATACTTTCTCTCAAAATAATTGTCAAATGCAGTCCTTACTTATAAAATTGTTTTTCCATTTACCCACAGAATGTTTTTTATTTTACGACATTAGTTTTCTCTCTTCATAATTTTTGATGTCCCCAGTGAACCTGTCTACAGTTCATTCAGGTGTGTGCGGGTATTGTTCTGTATTGTGCTCATAAATAAGTAAACATCCACCTTATAAATAAGTCACTGAATGATTTTATAAGGGTTTTAAGTGAAGGTGGTAATTCTCGAGGTGTGGTGCTGCTGTCATGGTCTTCACCCGCTAATGTTCTGCGAGGCCTTGGGCCCTTGAAAGGACACGGTGAAAATGATGTACTGTCTGCAATTAGCATGGCTACCAATTAAATGTGCAGTCATTCAGATGGTGTGTGTGTGTGTGTGTGTGTGTGTTCCCGGGTGTAGTTGGCCCTGGAGAATTTGAACATGCAGGGAAGATTCTTTATGCTCACGGCCAATTTGTCACTTTAATTGCACTGCTGCCTTTGCAGTTGATTATCTGCCAATAGAAAAACACTCACACACACACATGTATATAAGCAAGCATTCATGTAAATGCACAAATGTAATGGTTAAAAATTCACATGACTTCTGACTGACAGAGAATCTGCACCGAAGTATCCTTGTGTAATTAGCCACTCACAAGCAAATTCAGATCATTAGTCGCTGCCTTAATTGATATATCATCACCATCATCATCTGTGTCCATGCTGGATAAAACTTCCTCTGGACTCGAATAAAGTTGTAGTTTTTCCAGCTATAGCTATTATAGCCGCGGGGTTAAACAGGCCTGCGGTGATCTGCATTTCCATGTAATTAGCAGTGCTGTTAAGAGTTCGCTAATGTCAGACATCATCAGCGTCTGCATTTCTCTTGGCAGGTTTGTGACACTTGCACGTGCGGGACGGTGCCAGTTTGCCAGAGGCGTATTCTGAGTGTGTCAGCCACCAGAAACCGAGAGTTTATTAGAGGAAGTCTCTCAGTGGTTCATTTACGCGTAAATATGCTGAAAGTTTATCTAGAAGTGAAGTAAGCACTATATTGTTTTATTTAGAACTTGAAAAAAACAAGAAAATACTGTTGTAGTCTTTCAATTTTAAAATGTCATGTTTAATCCAATGTTACTTGTCATTTCTTCGTGATTATTTGTGAAATTTACTAGCATTTTCTGAGTGAAAATTGTTTCTATGCCATTTTTTTAAGTACAGTCTTGCGCAAAGCTAGCTTGCCAGCATAATAATTCCTTACATTTATATAGCACTTTTCTGGGCACTCAAAGTACTTTACATAAGAAGGGGGGAATCTCCTCATCCACCACCAGTGTGCAGCATCCACCTGGATGATGCGACGGCAGCCATAGTGCTCCAGAACGCCCACCACAAACCAGCTTATTGGTGGAGAGGAGACAGAGTGATGAAGCCAATCAGCAGATATGGGGATGGTTAGGAGGCCATGATGATCAAAGGCCAATGGGCAAATTTGGCCAGGATGCTGGGGTTACACTCCTACTCTTTTTCGAAGGACATTCTGGGATTTTTAATGATCACAGAGAGTCAGGACCTCGGTTTAACGTCTCATCCGAAAGACATTTTGTCAGTATAGTATCCCCGTCACTACACTGGGGCATTAGGACCCACACAGATCACAGGGTGAGCACCCCCTGCTGGCCTCACTAACACCTCTTCCAGCAGCAACCTAGTTTTCCCAGGAGGTCTCCCATCCAGGTACTGACCAGGCTCAACCCTGCTTAGCTTCAGTGGGCAACCAGTCTTGGCCTGCAGGGTGATATGGCTGCTAGGGTTGTAGGGTTTGGTTGTTGCCAAGGCATTGCTTTGGGGTTGCTAGGGTGTTTTGGGTGGTTGCTAGGCATGACCCAAGTCCAAAGTCTCTAGATATGGCTCAAGTATGTCTGTCTATGAGATTTTTTGCGTTGTTTTAGTGTCGGCCGCCAAATGAAATTCATAAAGTTTGGATGTATATTTCATGTCTGTAGCACAAACGGTGTGGAATGAGATAAACAAGTTTATTTAAACCCATAAAAATAAGCAATAGTACTAGTGATGTTAGTTTTAGCAAGCACGGCTAATAAAGATTTATTAGCTAACTCCACCCATGTTTACAAACCTAACAGGTACAATTACAGAATCAATGTTAGCTCAGTAAACATACGCATATCTCTGTTCCCAGTCTCTGATAGCATCTCTGACAGGGAAAACATATGTAGATTGTGTGAATTGAAACCCTCTGATAGCGCCACAGGAGATGAGAAGACACTTTAGTTTACCCGCCTTGATATGACATTACCGGCCGCAGCTGATATAATGACGCCGTCTTCTAAACATGCAATTTTCACAATATTATTCTTTGTCAGACTAGCAAGGAATAGAGTGACGAATGCGAAGAAAAGGCCTCAGTGTGTTTGTGTGCAATTGTAGAAGTGGTAATGGCCTCTGTGGGCATGCTGTGTGTAATCAAGCACAAATAGAGACGCAGGCGGTAAGCGCACTGACACAACACACACTCCTCACACCCGCGCACTGCTGTACCAGTGAGTCTGTCAGTAATCTGACTCCTACTGTCAGACCAATCGTCCTTCGTTTGCCCTGGTGTCCAACATCTCTGACTGTTTGTTTCTGGTTCTGTCCGCCTGACCTGTTTTGTCTTTTTTAGTAACACTTTAGCTGTGTTCCAAAGCCTGGCATTTTAAAGCAAAGAATGCATTGCAACAAGCTGAGAAAATAAATCCAATATGGCCAACTAAGTGAATAGAAATGACAGTAAATATGGACTGATTTACTGAGTATTTCTGCTTGCTGTGTATAGTTAATGCTTAGAAAGTAGAGTTTTATTGCTTTATTTTAGCCAAACCATTTGAATTATTGTTGTGGACCAACTAGCTAGAGTTCTTATCGTTAGCTAAAACTAAAACCATTAAAAAAAAATAGTTACTGGAAATAAAATAGATGTTAACTGAAATAATAATAATAAAAGAACACCTTTTTTTTTTACTTATTTTATTTCAGCTAGTTGCCAAGGCAGCATTTTTAATTTTCATTTTTTTTAGTAGGATAACAGTTGCTTGGTTGTTTGTTTTTTCAGTATCAAGTTACAATTGTAGTAATATAGTGAAAAATGCCTTTTTTTCTAATTGGATGCACAGGTTTGCAAACAAACTGATTCAGTAAAATGAATCAAACTTCCCAACACTCTGCATGCACTTTGTTGGTAAGATTGGGCAGTTCATGTAAAAGAACTGGTTCAGAAAACAATTCACTGATTAATTTGAATCTGATTCACTGTATTGAATGAGTTTGATTCATTTCAGTGAATCAATTTGTTCATTTACATGAACCGTTTCAAAAAACTGTTCACTGATTCACAGTGTGCAGAAGTCATTTTACGGCCTTTTTTGTGGCAAAATACTACTATAGTAGATGGTAACACTCATTTGAATCTGATTCACTGTATTGAATGAGTTTGATTCATTTCAGTGAATCAATTTGTTCATTTACATGAACCGTTTCAAAAAACTGTTCACTGATTCACAGTGTGCAGGTCATTTTACGGCCTTTTTTGTGGCAAAATACTACTATAGTAGATGGTAACACTTTACTTGAAGGGGTGTGCATAAGACTGACATGGCACCTTCATAATCATGACATGACACATGTCATGAATATGAAGGAGGTTTTATGCATGTTTATGACAACTGTCATTAAGTGTCATTCGCTCAGTTATGTCATTTTTAATGCAAATATGACATTATTTGACCTAACCCTAACCTAACCCTACCCCTACCCTTACCCCTAACCATAGCCCATAACAAAGACATCTCAAACAATGTAATCTTTGCATTAAAATGACATAACTGAGCGAATGACACTTACTGACAGTTGTCATAAACATGAATAAAAACCTTCATATTCATGACATGTGTCATGTCATGATTATGAAGGTGTCATGTCAGTCTTATGCACACCCCTTCAAGTAAAGTGTAACCGTAGATTAATACTACTACTTGAAAAGATTCTGTCTAATAATTACATATTTAAAAACACCTCATTAGCAAAATTATAGCTGCTTTTTATTAATTGCAAGAGTTTTTTGGTTACTTTTTGTTAGTCGAGTACTATTTCTGTCTATATATTATAGAATATTTCAACTTCAACATTTCACATTTAATCCAATGTGATACTTGTCTTTCTTTGTAATTATTTCTGAAATTTATTAGTGATTTTTGAGTGAAAATTGTTTCTACACAATTTTTTTTTTCTTTAGCGATTAAGTAACAATGTAAATCCTACACCAAATTGTTTCTTCCTCCATTCATACTAACAGAAGGCTTTCTTCAATGCTAAATGCTAACTAAGGTAGACTGACTAGTTTAGCATCCCAAACAGTTTATGAGCTGCATTTTCGGTTGTCTATGTACTGTAGGCTGTAAACAGCAAAGCAGCTCACTAGGTTTTGGAACAGAGCTAATGTGTTAGCAAAACACAGATCCTCACACTTACCTGCACCGTGCTGTGACAAACTCACTGCCATCATGATATCGCACCTCAGTGGTGGCGGAAATGTGTGTTGCATTTCCATTTGTGTGTGTGTGCGTTGTGTTCGGAGATCATTTCTAACATACTGTATCTCACATTTGGATCCTGTTCTGAAACCACAGTACAGTTGAAAAACATTTCCTGATTTTAATCAAACAACATGTTTTTAATGACCGGCATCCCAAAGCACCATTGAGGCATTTCAAATCTGCTGCCAGAACAGTCATTACGGCGTTACCGGTGAATCAATACAGCGCAGGCCGGATTCCAGAAGTCTTGAATCGATTCCAAAGCGGACAGCCGTTCCCCGTGGACCACGGAGAACTTTAGGCCTGTAATATAAGAAACTTTATTAACTGAGAGTGAAATGTAGGGTGAATTTCTCTCGGTACAGCTGACAATTTAATAAAAATAGAAATATAAGTTACATTGTCAATTCATAAGGGTGTACAGCCAGGAAATATAAAGACACCGTGAATGCTGCAATGAAAGAGCTCTTCAAAAATGTACTGGGATGGTATCATATGGTAATACCATGGTACTTTTTACATGGTACTTGTCCTTATTGGCAAACAGGCAAATACTATAATACTTTGAGTTGAAATTCATGTGAAATTCATACTCCAAAGTACTTCCAAGAATATGCTTTTAAACAGACATGTAATACCACGGTATTTTTGGTGCCTTTTTTAGTTTTAACAGATACTTATATAAAATGTGTGTTTGTTTGTTGTTTATCTATTTATTTATTTTGTCATTTGTTGAAAAATTGTGTCATATTTTTCAAATTTGTGAATAATATTTATTGATTGATTAATTGATTTATTATTTATTTAAACGTTTATTTTCTTTACTTTTCTTTCATTTTCTTTAATAATAATAATAATCAATAAATATTATTATTAATAAGAAGAAGAACAAACTATTATTAATGACAAAAATATAAAACTGTTTATTTTCATTTTAATAATTGTCTCTATTTCTGTACTTTTCTTTCAATAATAATAATAATAATCAATAAAGATTATTATTATTATGATTAAGAACAAACTATTATTATTAATAACAAAAATATACCTAGATTTTTTTTATCATAATATACATTATGGTTATTAGTAATAGTAAATATTGTTGTAGTAGTAGTAGTAAAATATTAAATTATTATGACTATTTTGGTTATTATTAATGACAAACTCCTGAAAATATAACACCGTTTTTGGAAATTTTTTTACGATACATTTCTTTCTTACCACAAAACAATTATTTTGTACTCTATTGACAAACATTCTCACTTTCTCATATATTGTCAGAAAGAATTGAGAAAGTGTCCAGGGTATTTGATAAGGTTAAACCAATCACAATACAGGTAATTTAGCCTATATAATAAAATTGTAAGCTAAAACAGGTTGTTTAGTTCTAAGAGTCAGAGAGAGGTTGGAAAATGGTCATGTGAAACTTAATTATGATTTTTCATTTTTGGTGCAAGAAACCTTGACTTGCATCAAAAGTGGACTTAAATTGTGGAATATGGCCTTTTAAATGCATCCGCATGGCACCTTAAGGTCACAAGACATAAAAGAGGGGGTTGTTAAAACTAAAGACAGCCATTGTGACCTCAAAACGAGACATAATGATAGAAAGAGAGAGAGAGAGAGAGAGAGAGAGAGAGAGAGAGAAGCTTGCAGTATGTTTGTAAGATTCACAGAAAAGTGTAGTGCAATAATTAGTCCTGACAGTGATGGATACAACATAAGCTCATGGGGTTTGTGCAAAGGCAAGCACATAAGAGCAATGCTGGACATATTTGGTTATTCTAGTCCTAAAACAGGCTGATAGATTTGTAATCAAAATATATATCTAATATTTGTATTTTCTTCTTCCGTCTGGTGTTTTTTCATTTGAGTGTTAAAATGCGCTAGTGATGTTGAATGTTGATCATTTCATTCCCAGAGCTGCCTCAATGATGGCAAACATCAGACTTTTATCAAATCAGAGCATTTTTTTCCTTTCAGTTCACTTTGTTTTCTGAGTAAATGCCGCACGCTGCCGCAGATTAATTTAACACAGGGAAATGTACATTCCTCCGAGGCGTCTAGCAGTCGTAAGTGAGTGTGCAAGAGAGTACAGGTCTGCGTTTCGGTGATAAGCTGTATTTTCTATATGAAATAGCTGCCGGCTTTCGAGTGCTGGTTTATAAGTGCCCTTTGAAATACTACTCAGTTCTGAGGGGAACTAAATTCTGACCGTAATTCACCTCGTATTATGGAAATTCACTCGCTGAGTCACATGAGCACGTAGCATTTTGTTATCCAGTACTTGAAGATGGCGTATGAAAATTGAAATGCTGAAGTATTTGTTTTGTAGGTGCACAGCCAATAGAGAGATATTGTGGTTTTACACAGCAAAACTGGTTTTATCATGCAATATAGAAAATTTTATGCTGTAAAGTTGTAAATAAAAAGTAGTTTTTACAAGAATATACATTTCCATATTCAAAACATTGTTATTTGCCATTATTTGTGAATTTACTAGCAATTTCTGAGTTAATATTATTTCAAAATAAATCCTACACCAATTTTTCCCCAATGTATGACTCAAAAGTTAACATTTCGCTCATTTCCAATGAGCATAACAAAATGCTAAAATGTTTTTGTTTTACTGTAAACTAAGGCAGAAATCAAATGCGTGCCACAGGAATGTCATTTGCAGTCTATTTGGATTGCTAAGTCTAAATCATTTTGTTTAGATAGTATCATTTTTTAAAAATCAACCATTTGAGTGATTGCATATTTTCGGCTGCAAAATGCTACTAGATACAAGTTTTGATTTTATTAGTTAATGTTGAAATTGACAATAGCTAAGATTAATACATGCTTTAGAAGTATTTTTCATTGTTTGCTCATGTTAACAATCTAAACAAGAGGGCCACTAGGCTACTTTATGTAAAATGTAGCTGAGCTAGCATGATTTAGCTGTAGCTTCAGAGGCTAGGTTTCCAAATATCATATTTCATATATTATTTCATGTGATAGCTGATCAAACCATGATCTTACAAACGAAGCATTATTGTAAAGTGTTACCAGCTACTTTATGTGAAATGCATGAGCTAGCATGAACTTGCTGTAGCTTCAAAAGCTAAATCTCCAAATATCATATTTTGTTTTCATAGAAGCCAGTTGCATTGATCTTACCGTGATTTTTATAAGTGAAACATTGGTTGCACTTTATTTTACAGTACATGTATTTACATGTACTTACAGTGTATTTACATGTACTTAAAAAATTTTGAAAAGTGTTACCAACTACTTTATGCAAGTTGTAGCTTAATTAGCATGAACTAGCTGTAGCTTCAGGGGCTAGTTACATTGATCTAACCATAATAAATTACTATGAGCTTTCTAAAGATATGACAGAAATGCTATGGTACTGTATATGGTACATTTTCATAATTCTAACCTAGTGATTAGTGGAATTAATAGAGTTCTACTCTATATCTTGGGTATTTTATCAACCCAGGTGTTAAGAAACATGTTTGAAGTCTTAGTAATACTGGTTTAGTGTTCAGATTAGCATTCATCTTAAGCTGCACTTTGTGCTAAATTCAAAGACTAACTTCCATTGATTTTAAGTTTGTGAGCAATGGATATACTCTAATAAAGGATGTTAAAATCTGTCCGTTAAATAGCACTTGTGACAGTATCTGTATGATTAAAGCATTGAGTCTCGGTTTGCCTCGGGCAGGGCTTTGCTTTGGCGTGTTTGTTTGCGCAGATCTGAAATAAGATTAGCTTCATTCAATCCTTCATTGAAACCTCCACCACCCTCAAATTAAGCAGCACAGAAACCGGAAAAGCTGGTCGCGAATCAGGCCACATCGTCAAACACTTAGTCACACGCTAGCGATTTCAACCTAGCATGTGTTTCAGTAGCGGGAAGAGATATCAATGCCAAATAATTAATTTATTATTCCATGTCCTATTTTATGAGGCAATTTGGTTTATATATAATTTGATAGCTGGACGACATACGACGAGCCTAACTTGAATATTCAAGGAAGATTTACATTCAGAGATGTGTTAGCCTTCAAATAATTTCCATTTGACTCCATTAACTCACGGAGTGCCGCACAAACCCCTGCTGTCATAACGGCTGTTGTACATCAAAACATAGCGTGGCGCTGAACAAGACTCCTACGTATCATTAATGAAACTCATTTAAATGAGTCATTTATCAGGGCAGAAACACAGCTGTTCGCCTCTCCGAGCCCCGAAATCTTCATTGGAGATCTGAAAAAAAAAAGCTCATATTATTTCTGGAAGGGACATTTGGGGCTTGTTGAGAGCTATCTTTAAAACTAGCCTTTTTATTATATGCGCAGAAAAGTATTTAGTTGTGTTGCATCAAAACGTTTTCTGTCTTGGAATTTTAAGATGTTGTATTTACAAACAATTTTTTTATTTTATTTTAAAACTGATAGCTCTGGTCTTGAAAGCTGATTGGTCAGTACAGTTGTCACGAATCCTGTCCATGAACTTCCGTCTGCTTGCCACCAGATGTTGCCCTCCCATTATAGTGACTCTCACACCACACAGACTGTTACACATCACCCTGGACTACATTTCCCATGCTCCATTGTACTAATCGCAAGCTCACCTGAAACCAATCACACAAAGCTGCTACCAATAACACACACTATATAAATCAGTCTCACACCACCATTCAACGCCGAGTTTTGTTCTGCGTTTATCACTCTCCTAGTGATAGCTGCTTTACGGAGCCATTCCGAGTTTTCTGAGTGAAAGTCTAGTTTATTCCTGTTTATTGCCTTAGCCATTCGTGCCTGTATGATCTCTGCCTGCCCTGAAGTATATCGCCTGTCTTGGATTACCCCTCTCGTCTCACCCTGTTCGGATACTGTTTACCCCTCGCCTGGACCATCGCCTGCGTTTCGGATTACTCTTCAGTCTTGCCCTCTATATACCTGTCTGCCATTGTCCGACTCTTACCTGTGTTGACCATGTCTTTAAATATAAATTTATATATATATATATATACATACATGTTTTGTTTCTTAAAAAATAAATAGTTAAACGTTAATTATTGAATAATGTAAATTAAATAAATTCATTTTTATAAATATTTAGATTTTTATTTATATCACATAAAAATATTTTATTTTTAATATTAATAAATAAAATAGTTTTTTTTCATATGATATAAAAAAATATAAATTAAAATATCAAATTGTGTATTGTTACAATGTTGATTTTGTGTAGTATATCAAAATATATAAACACAATTTCCTATCTTATTTATCTATTTAATACTTAAATTCCAGTCACACATGCCTTTGTTCATGTGTTGATGTGTTGTAGCTCCTGTGTTTCATGAATGGCATCATCTCAGGGTGTGCTTCTCGTCTCTGAGGATATCTGGACGGATGGACCTGCGGGTTTAATCTGTATGATCAGCCACATACTGTTTGACATCATGTGACATCTGCTGAACACTGACACACTGAAACAGACAGGTGTGTGTGTGTGTGTATGTGTGCTTCTGTAAGCGTGACCTGTAAACCTCACTATCCCTGCAAGTGCATGTGTTTGTTCTGTTCGTTTATGTGTGTGTTTTTAACCTTGAAGGTCAGGCTCAGGTGCAAGCATGTTAATGATGTGTTCATGCCCTGAAGATCATCTCTCACTTGTTTTTGATCTTTTGATCTTTGCTTTGGCTTTTGAAAAAAATAACGAAAATGTGTGCAAACAGATGTAAAGCCCTGCACGTTTGCAGACACAATAAAAGAAATAACATCAGACATCAGAAAAAACAAAACAAAAACACTGGCTTTCAGCTCAGATTCCTCTTCAAAGTGTCTTTTTAAACATTCAACATAAACACTCTTTGTTCTTGGTTTCATTTTAGTTTAATAGCTGACTAATGTAAACTAACCAATGTAAATGTTTTCTGATGATTACTATATTATTACCGCATTATTCATGTACCATGCTATTTTTATTAAATTTTTTGGACATGTTTACATGATGGATAATGTGGTGGTATCAGATGGTAATAATTATGGTAGTTAGATGTAGATAAAGGTACATTTCCTAAAACAACATAGTATGGTTTAATAAAATGTGACTTTACATTTCAAATTTATGACTGATTATATTAAATGACTGAAAACATGGTACATTGTTACTACTATGGTGTGAATCCTACAAAAACATGGTATTGTCATGGTACATGTCCAAAAAGTTTGATATCATGGTACTTTTTCATTGCTTTTTGTTTAAAAAAAAATATATATATATAAAAAAAATTTTTTAAAAGACTGAAAGACTTATCAATTATTTATATAATTATTATATAATGAAACAATTGTAATAAGTTATTTTATAAAAATATGTTTTTTTAGATTTTGTCAAAATATTGGTGTATATATATATATATATATATATATATATATATATATATATATATACAGTGGGGCAAAAAAGTA
>NW_015505474.1:83789-108322 GCF_001515645.1 Sinocyclocheilus grahami
ATATATATATATATATATATATATATATATATATATATATATATACACACGTTTGTTTTAAGATCCTTTAAGATGCTTTTTTATTGAAATATGCAGAAATTTTAAAACATAAAAAAAAAACTCTTAAGTTCATAATTTAAACCAATAGAATTTAAATTCAAATCATTTTTAATAATCGGTATTTAAAATTATAACAAATAATTTCTGATTTAGTCCAAATATTGGCCATATGTTACTGTAATGTCTTATACCAGTGCTACTATAACATAACAGGGTATTCTTGGAACTACTTTGGCGTGTATCATGTAAATACCATAGTACATGAATTTCAGTACCTTGGTTTTGATCAAAGTACCATGGTATTACCATCAAATACCATCACTGTAATATGGTACTGTCAGAGGCTGTTCACTGTGGAGAAGTTTATTTCAACCTCTCTTGGTTTAGAAAGGGCAACTTTTCAGTTTTTTTGTGTTGACAGCGCAGTTTTACTTGACGTTAGCTGTTGGGACGGCTTTAATGCAGGAAGGGTGGACTGTCACTGGCAGTTTGGAGTGTGTTCAGTGACGAGGAGCGAAACAGAGTTATTTCTATAGACAGGACATTGAAGAGAACGCCTGAGAAGCGAACACGCACACACACGTCGAGTGCTGCGGGACTGACGTCCCCAGACGCTCCACATGGTCCCAGTAAGGAAGAGGTCGCGGCTATATTCGGCAAGGTCTTCAAAGAGCCTGGAGGTAAAGCCAATGATGTTTCATACTTGTGTGATTGTCCAAACGAGGCCTTTTTGGAATCATAGGGAGAAATAATGGTAATGATGAGACTGATGAGCTGACGTCAGGAGAAGATGAGGAAGTGCTGATGAGGAAGGTGCTGTGACGTCTTTCAGGGTTTAAGGACATCCTCCGTTTAATTTCACCTGTTCAGCTCTGCCAGCTTCAGTGTTGTGCATTAACTAAGCAGACGAAATGTATAACAACAACAACAAAAATACTAGAAAAATCTGACTTAATTTAAATTAGAATGGTTTAAATTATAAATTTAAATGATGTACTAAATTCATTATTTTAATTAATATTAATTATTTGTAAATTATATATATATATATATATATATATATATATATATATATATATATATATATATATATATATATATATATATATATTTTGCAAATGGCTGCAATATAACAAAGAGTGAAAAATTTAAGGGGGTCTGAATACTTTCCGTACCCACTGTACATGGTGTATTAATATTTTAATTTATATTGTTATATGTAAATATATTTCTATTCATGTTAGATCAACTATTCATGTTAGATCCTCATTCTTTACATACCAGTTTGTTTTCATAAATTGGAGATATCTCAATGGTAAATATGACCTCATACTGCCACCTTAAATAGCGTCAATATAGTATAGTTGATTATTTAATCATTATCATAACTCACATAATCATTATTAAGAGTCGATTTATAGCAGTTTCAAAGTAGCTTCACTAACATTAAAACTGTTTTCTCAGTCGCTCTCTCTCAAACTGGCTCTCAGTCGGCGCTCATCATCATCATCATCATCATCATCATGCTGTTTGGTTCAGGTCACCTGTCCTTGACCCCTCTGCTTTGTGCACTCGGCTTTCTGGAAGTTTCTGTGATTTGCTGTGCCATGCGGTTCATCGAATCCCTCGGAGGGCCTTTCACCTGTCTCCTAACAGCTCCCAGAATGCAACACAGCACAGGACGACACACGCCTGGCAATTAGAGAGAACTGGAGTGCTCTTCTGAGAGCCGAAATAATTGGATGTTAGAGCGTGTATGTGTGGACTCCGAACCGCCTGACTTGATTTACTTTTCTCATAGTAAATACTGCGGTTGAATAAAATAGAGCAATTTTGGCATTATTGGAATGGCTACCATTACGCCCGTGTTTTAGTAAACACTTTCTTATTTGGACACAAACTGCAGCTGAAATTAAGCAGTCAATGGCTTAAGGTTTTACATGGGATTTCTTTGTTAAGATAAGCGTTTTTTGTTGCTTTAACGCCATTTGCGTGCTCTCCTTTTGTCAAACGTCCAATACGCAGGCACATTCCCATTGTGAGCACACCTGTTTCATTTGTACAAACATGTGAGTCATCAAACAAAACTCAACAACACCTGTGCAAACAAAATCAACCTGATGTATGTTCCCTTTCTTGTCTTTTAAGGCTCACGGAAAAACAAAAAGACAAGAACAAGAGTCAGAGGATGTGGAAAACAAACTTTTGTCATGATATAAACACTAGATGAGTGAGTAGAAACTCTACACACACATTTTGTTTGTCTTAAATATATTTAGTAATAATAAACAATAATAATAAAAAAGATTGTGTACTATATAAATATTAAAATATTGTTACAAATATTTTTTTAAAATATCAATCAAGTGTAGGTGCTTTAAAAAAACATTTTAACGAACAATGCTTAATATTACATTTAAAATGTATTTAATTATTATTTAAAAATGCATATAGTGCTTTACACACCCAAATAAATCGTATGTGTGTTGCATAAAATTACACTATAAACTAGAAAAATATAAATCCTGCACACCAGGTTGCATCATCACGAATATTTTAATGAACAACATTAAATATTACACTTAAAATGTACCTTTTCAATATTATTAATTAAAAATGTAAATATAATAAATTAAGTTGAAATTGAATTGAGTTGTGTTTGGAGACACGCCTGGAATCGTGCCTGGTTGTGAGTTGTGACATGGTGTCAAGGTTACAAATGCAGATCAATATGTGTGTGTGAAACTGTCACACCATAAAGTGTTTGCAAAACTTTCATCTGACCTCGACCTTGCAAATCCCTCATCTGATTCCATCTGTTTATCACCACTTGTTGATGGAGGGCAGCAGATTCTGGATTTAGAAGAAAACCTTTATCGAGTCCCACCGCCCTTGAAACGGATGACATCGATTGGGCAGCCAGAAGGTTCCTGACCCCTCCTGCCCTGGAGGACGATCAATGGACCTGCGTGCCGCTCACGGAACATCAGTGGAGGATTAAACAATCTCCCAGCACAGCACAATTAACTCCACTATACCTCGCATCAATATTTAGGAGCAAACTACAGATAGCACATTGAGAAAACACTTCGATTTTTGTATATCGCATGGCAATATTAAAACAGTAGTTCACCTGAAAATGAGCTGAAAATGAGTGTACTCACTCTCAGGCCATCCAAGATGTAGATGAGTTTGTTTCTTCATCAGAACAGATTTGGAGAAATTTAGCATTACATCACTTGCTCACCAATAAAAATAATAGCTTTATGACAGTTTAGCATGTACACACAATATAGTATTGCAACATAAAAGCTTTAAAGTGATTTACATAATTGAAAAATTTACAACACTTGTCCATTCGCGATTGCGTTCCGGGGGGGTCTCGGTCCATTCGCCGCGGGACCCCCTCAAGCACGGGGCCCGGTGTCAGCTAAGGACGGCCATGGGAGTGTGTAAATGGATTCGGGTTTAAACAAAGGTAAAATTTAGAAAAAAAAATCTAAATTTTCTAAAAAGAGGAACCCCTTTGTTTTCCATCAGGATCAAATGAGACCAGCAGACTGTGTTTTATTAAGTAGGTTTCCAGCCTGGAGACATCCACATCAGAGCCAGTTTTTTGAGCGGCCTTGCTTCTCTTCATTAGAGCATTATTCTCTCCTAATAGAGAACTGAAAGCTGCTGCGACCTCTAAGTTAACCTCCGCTGAATCGTAGAGCTCTACAGATGCTCCCAGAATGGATATTTCATCTTGTAGTTCACCTCCTTGCAGATTTACAGTGCATAAACTATGTGTGTACACAGTGGGGTGCACAGGGGGGCTCAAGCCCCTGCTCCTTTAATCGCTGACACTAAAGTGCCCTTTCGGTCCGTGATTTCTACCACAGGGTACCCAAACCCAACCCCCAAAGTGGACCACGATTGTTCCCTTCTCTAGTGAATTCTCCCCTGCCCCTCCGGAGGTCTGTGAACGCAACATCACAAACAACATGCGTTTGATTGGCAACATGTTTGTCTGTGAATGTCAGCAGGTTTTGCTTTTCTCGTGGGGTTCACTTAAGGATATAAGACAGTGTGTGTGTGTTGAGTGTTTTTGTGTAGAAATCGTAAATTCCCACTGCTCAATTGCAGTAGGCTAATGTTTTTGTTTTCTACACTGGTTTAGCATCCATACCAGGGAACTACACCAATGCATCTCTACTGTATACCACCCTTGAGGTTTGAATCAGGCTTTTTAAATGAGTATAGCTGCACTGTCTGCTCATTTATGCCCTTTAATCTGCGTCCTTTGGGTCTTAGTGTGTGCACGAGGGTGTACTAATATGATAATATGTAAGCATGGTTATTGCCGTTAACTAAAACCATAAAATAGTTCTTACTTGGAATACAATTAACATGAACAGATTTGGAAAAATTTAGCGTTGCATCACTTGCTCACCAATGGATCCTCTGCAGTGAATGGGTGCCGATAAAAACTGATAAAAACATCACAATAATCCACAAGTAATCCACACCACTCCAGTCTATCAGTTAATGTCCTGGCAAGTGAAAAGCTGCATGTTTGTAAGAAACAAACCCATCAATAAGACATTTTCAACTTCAAATCGTTGATCTGGGCTAAAATACGAGTCATCTATCCATAATATTAATTCATCCAGTGAAAATGTAAACTCGTCTGAATCAGGAGAGAAATCTGCACAGATCAATCACCGTTTACAAGTGAAAACAGTCCAAAACAGTTCTAAACAAATATGTTAGGTGGATTTTAATGTGAGAGGACAAGAGGAGATGGACTTTTCATTTGAGTGTTATTATGGATTATGAACTGATATTTTGGCCAGAAGTTAAAACGTCTTGATGGATTTGTTTCTTACAAACATGCAGCTTTTCTCTTCACCAGACATTAACTGATGGACTGGACTGGAGTGGATTACTTGTGGATTATTGTGATGTTTTTATCAGCTGTTTGGACTCTCATTCTGACGGCACCCATTCATTGCAGAGGATCCATTGCTGAGCAAGTGATGTGATGCTAAATTTCTCCAAATCTGTCTGATAAGGAAACAAACTCTTCTACATCTTGGATGACCTGAGGGTGAAAAAATTTCAGCAAAAACCATAAGAGTATATCAATTACACTAAAACAACACTGGATTAAAGTTTGATATCATAAAACATATTCCTAGAAATAAAAACGCCCATAGACTCTTAGTTTCTGGATTTTTTTTTTGATGAAGGGTATATTAAGGAAGCGCTACTAATCTGAAATGTCTGTGTTTGCATCATTACTATCAATGGAGCTGTACAGAGTGACTCTTTCACCCTCTAGGCGCATGTACAGCATAATAACACCGACCAGATCCATTTGTCAGATCAACTTCCCTGCAATTAGATGAGCTCGTGGCCTAGCCATATCAAATTAAATCACGAGGACGAATCTACTCTCTTTTTGTCCCCCTGGCTCGACTCTCGCTCTCTCTCTGTAGTCGAGTTCTGACATGACGGCAGTTCTCAGATTCGTTAACTGCTTGGCTTTGTCATGTTGAAGGATTCTGTCCACACTGGATGTGATGTTGAACTCTACATCTAGATGTGGCGTGACAGTAAACATACTCCTATTATGCTGCATTTAAATTGAAAGCAGTTTTTCAATGTTAAAAGACTTTCTCATATCTTAGTTTCGTGTGCAGCTATAACCTGTTTTTTTTTTTGTTTTTTTTTGGTGCTACTCAGAGTTATTAAGGTTAACTAAAGCTATAAAAAAGTCTTAACCTTAAATAAAATAAGTATGAACTGAAATGTGTATATATATACATATACATATATATATATATATAAATTAAAGGAAAATTTGAAATATTGCCTTGGCTACTATCTTAAATAAAATAAGTTTAAGTACTAAAATAACTAAAATAAAAAAAATTGCAACTGTACATATGTTACAAAAATAATAATAATAATAATGGCAAAAGCACAACAAAACTATTATAACTAAAATCAAAATGAAAACAGAAAATATAAAAATCAATTCAAAATTTTTAAATACCAAAATAAAAGTATTAACAACAGTTATAACAGTTTATCATTATTTATTGCACATTATATATTATATTTCTTTTTTATGTGGTAAATCAAATTTTTTTGTTGTTGTTGAAGGGCTTTTTTGTGAAAAGGTTAGTGTGGCGTGTGTTTGCACAGGCTTTTGTGTGCTACATGTGTTTGTTTGTGTTAATCCGCTTGATGTTAATCTCAGGTGATACGAGTCAGTAGCTGAATCAGGTCAATGATAATCTAATATTTCCCCTCATCTGGACAATAAAGGTCAATGCTTGTACCTAGACATCAGCCCCAGGATACCTACTGTACCACACTGTGTGTGTGTGTGTGTGTGTGTGTGTGTGTGTTTGTGTTTGACTGTCTCTGTGTGTATGAGTGTGTGTTGCAATGGTACACCAGAATTTACAGACAAATACTTTTGAATTTTTTCATATGATCCATGTTATGAATTTGAATGCTTCACCGTATGTCATCCAACGTGAGTCTATGTCATTATTAATACTTCTAGTGTAGTAGTTTTTGATTGACAGGAGCATCTTTTGCTTTTTAAAAATGTTGACAAAGATTTTGTCATGAAAGTAACATGTTTTCCAACCCTTCATTCAAAACATGAAATACACAGTTGCATGCTGTTAAATACTGTATATATAATAAATGTTATCATAATAAACCATTAAATCAAACAATAATAAATAAACAATGGAAAAATAGGGGCACTTTTAAGGTTTCAGTCAAATGGTATGGGCATATGGCCGTTTCGTATTCTGAGTATGTTTCCACATAGTACAGCTGATACTCCCAACACTAGTATTTCGCAATACTTGGGTCAGGAAAAGAAAAAAGAAAGCAACTATATGAAAACCTTTGATGTATCTTCTGTTTCAGAGAGAAATTACAGATGCTGGTCGATGCAGCGTGAGACAAAGACAACATCAAAACAACCGAGTGTGTGTGTGTGTGTGTGTGCGTGTGCATGTTCATCTGGTGTTGCTCTTGCTTGACTGACTAAATCGATGGACTTCAGGAGTTACGGTGAGCAGTCCAGTTCAGTAAATGTTACTGACTAGAGTTCTGCCAGTATACGGACGTATGGTTCCTGGTTTACCAACAAAATGATTAGTATCTCATCCGACAATGTTTGTTTGCACTTTGTTTGAACTGTCATTACAATTTACCAACAAAACACTTAAGCTCATCTAAAAATGTGTGCTTTTTTCATAATTTGCAACAGAAAATGTTTCAGTATATACTTATAAATATGGTTTTGTTTGTTTTTGTTCAATTTGTCATCACAGTTTGAAAACAAAGTACTTGTTATCTGCTTTAACAATGTTTGTTTGTAATTTAACATTGTAACAGCAATTTGCAAAGAAAAACATAAATATCCACTATAAAAGTGTTTGTTTTTGCTTCATTTGACTCAAACAAACAAAATTCTATAAATATCTGCTTTTAATCTTTTCCATAATTTGCAACACTCCAAAAATCTGCTTTAACAATGTTTGTTCATTGTTGGATTTGTCATCACAATTTGCAACAAAGCAGTAAATATCCACTTTAGTTCAGTTACCATAATTTGCAAATGAACCCTAAATATGCACTATATCAGTATTTGTTTGTGCTTCATCCCACTTGTCACCACAGTTTGAAAATAAAACGTTTGACACTTTTTTTTGTACTTCATCTGACTTGCTATCACAAACAGCAACGCTAAATATCTTCTTTAACAATGTTTGTTTGTACTTGATCTCTCAGTACAACTTGCAAACAAACCCTAAACATCCACTGTTTGTATTTTTTCCATAATTTGTAACAAAAATTGCTTTAACAATGTTTGTTCCAGAATTGTTGTTAAATTTGCTAAAACAAAGTGCTAGAAATCTGCTTTAACAGTGTTTGTTTGTACTTTGTTCGTTTACTGCTATTTGTAAATGAACCCTAAATATCCACTGTATCAATGTTCGTACTTAAATTTTTTTTTTAAAAAAACACTAATTCTGTCAGGACCACTATCGTCAAAGATGATTGACAATTATCATACGGTTTGGATTGACGGTATGGTTCCGGTCTGGGCAAGAACTCCCTGCGCATCCATGCAGCCTAGCATGGATGAGGGCAGGGAGAGCAGCGATAACGCCCCTCATATCTAAATTGCATTAGCTGAACATTTTGGACTTGTCACCGCAAACAAACAAAATGCTAAATATATTTTTAAACAATGTTCGCTTGTACTTGACTTCTCACCACAACATGCAAACAACACCCTTAATATGCCATGTAATAATGTTTGTTTGTACTGTGTCACTATTTGTACAACATTAAATATCCAGTTAAACATTTTTTTGTTTTTTCTTCAACTTGTCACAACAATTTGCAAACAAACTAAATAGCCATTTTTTTCACTTGTCAACCCAATTCCCAAACAAAACATTAAATACCCACTCTACCAACATTTAGTTCGACTTGTCCCCTCAATTGCATGTTTAGCTAAAGGAAAATAAATATCTGTTGACAATAGCCACTGTTTTGTTTCACAAAGGGACGCTTGTTGTAAGTCTGAAATGTGTTACATTGTTTGTAGACACACTTGGAGGAAGAGACAGTCAATCTAATCTACATTTATTATTGTATATGTGTACAGAGGTGTCATGTGGCGGCCTCATTCCCCTTTATCTGTCAGGGTTCGAAACTCACGTCGTGCATAATGTGTGCTGATGGAGGCAGGTTAGGACCCCAGAAACGTGTGTGTGCGTGATGCATGTTGAGAGGGGAGGTTAAAGGGGTTGTGTCTGGGTGTGTATGGGGGTGTTTTGACAGTAGCACTGCCATCAGCTGCATAGTGTGTCTGGGTTAGAGTTTCACCATCTGAATTTCCCTCAGGTAAACAAGGCATGCCTCCCATCAAACACAAAGCCTGCATCAAACCCCTCACACAAACACTCCATGAATTCTGCTTTATGCTTTCAGTATTATTCAAATTATGCCGAACTTGCTTATTATCACAGCAATCTTACTATGTGAACAATGTGTTATTAATTTCAAAATCACATGTATTTCCAATATTGTTAAAGCGGGATATGGTAACACTTAAAACCTTTATATACAATGCATTATAAAAGTAGTCTTAATACATTAATTATGTCTTGTAATACACCTTATAATGCATTGTAGGATCTCATGAATAATTGTAACCACAGTTATAAAACATTATAATACTTATCGAATCATTTAGAAAGTTTATTGTGTTAAAACAAACTGTAAAATATTATAACGCATTTTAACTTTGGTTACAATTATTTATGAAAAGATATAGTGCATTACAACGTACATTATGAATACCTTTATAATGCATTATACATAAAAGCTTTATGTAAAGTGTTGCAAAGTCTCTTGAGGAGTGAAGCGAAATACAAACTAATGCTGCAAATAGTAGTAAGTCTAAAAAGTAAAATATATAGTGGATATATAGTGCTTTGTTAGCAAATTCTATTGGCAAGTCGAATAAAGTGCAAATAAAATTTGTTTCGCTAGAGGAAAAATATCTAATTTATTACAAAAACTTTACATTTCTAACAAATATTGTCAAACTGGATTTTTTTTTTTTTTTTTTAGCAAATTCTGTTGAGAAGTGAAGCGAAGTACAAACAAAAAACTTAGCATTTTGTTTGCAAATGGTGAGGTCAAAAAATAAATGCTTTTATAGCATATATATACATATGGGTTTTTGTTTTTGTAAACTGAATTGACACGTCGAACAAAGAGCAAACAAAAATTTTTAAAGCTGATAATTAGGATTTTGTTTTGCAAACTGAGGTGACGAATTGAATGGTACAAACAAATGTTAGATCAGGTATTTAACATTTTGTTTGCAGATCGAGCTGGCAAAACGAACCACGTAAATTGCAGTGAGATGCCGAATGAAGTACAAATATTGTAAAAACGGATATTTAGCATTATGTTTGGACTTCTGACCACAATTTACAAAATACCTACGTTGTTAAACGCATATATTTAGTGTTTTTGTTGGCATATTATGGTGAGATCCTGAACAAAATACAAAAATCATTAAAACATATTTAGTGTTTTGTTTGTTCGACTTCTCACCACAATTTACAAAATACAAACAAATGCCAGAGCATATATTTAGTGTTCTGTTTTCTTATTGTGGTTAGATGCTGAACAGTGTATAAAAATTGTGGTCACACTTTAGTTTGGGGGATCAGTTATCACTATTAACTAACTATTAACTACAACTTTTGCCTCAGTAACTTCCTAATTTGCTGCTTATTAATAGTTAGTAAGGTAGTTGTTAAGTTTAGATATGGGGTACGATTAAGGGATCTAGAAAATCATCATGCAGAATTAGGCATGAACATGTGCTTTATATGTATTAATAAACAGCCAAAATGCGAGTAATATGAATGCTATTAAGCAACTAGTTAATAGTGACAATTGGTCCCTAAACGAAAGTGTTACCAAAAACTTCTCAACACAATTTACAAAATACAAACAAATGTTCTTGGAACAAATATTTAACGTTTTGTTTGCAATGACTATTCAACCAAAGAGCAAACAAAAATGTTAAAGTGAATATTTTGTGTATCATAGTGACATGTCAAACGAAGTACAAACAAGTGTACTGACTGTGGGTTCATTTATGCCAAAAACTTGTAGCATTCCTAGATGTCATGTAGTAGCATTTGTGAGTCCATGGTAGTTTATTTCTGTTGCTCTTGTTCTGGCTAACCTTGTAAATATCCATCTGTGAAAATCAATTCATTCTCTGCAGTCTAGCTCTCTTTCGGTGCTGGTGTGACATAAAGTGACAGAATGCTTTAGTGTGACATTGATTTCAGCCTTACAAAATGTCACCGTTCTGCTCTCTTTCCCTCAACACATCTCTACTTGTGTGTGTGGAAAGTGAGAGGCAGAGACGCGCACACACACAGGTTTGTTTTTGTGAAAAGTAGGGACATCCCATAGGCGTAATGGTTTTTATACTGTACAGACCGTATATTGTATTACCCTACACCAACCCTACCCCTAAACCTACCCCTCACGGGAAACTTTGAGCTATTTCAGATTTTCAATACACTCCATTCTGTGTGATTTATAAGCGTTTTGAAAAGTGGGGACATGGGGTAATGTCCTGAAAAGTCACCTTCTCCTTGTAATACCTATGTCATACCCTTGTCATTATACAAATTTATGTCCTCATTTGTCACAAAAACGCGTGCGCGCGCACACACACACACACAGACAGACAGACAGACAGACAGATGTACACACACAAACCTGCCAACACATAGGAAAACTTGTGATTAGATTAGCAGGTAACAGCAGAATAATGCATTGCATGAGTTGCATAAATTTTCATTTTGGTGTTATTATTACTTAAATTTTCTCTTTCTGAATGAGTTTTTGCTGCATTGGACAGAGTTAACAACAATATTTCAACACTTTAACCACTTTTAGAATAAGAGCAGTGAATCAGTCATAATTACATGCAAACTATTTCCTTTCACACTTCCCCACCTCCTTTCATACTATATATCTCTTCTGTTCCTCGCTGTTAAGAGTATTCAAATTAAATACTTTTTTTTTTAATTCTTTTTTTCCAGAATCAAAGCAGGGGGGAGAACAAAACCCACCACACACAGATCAGAGGGCTGTGTTCTCCGGGACAGAGAGGGGTCTTCTGGGTAATGGCTGAACTGACAGCCCCTGGAGCAGCTACGCGGCACTCTGCACAAATTAAACCGACAGCAGTTTTTTTCCACAGAAACTATAAAGTCCTGACTAGCATAGAATTGTGTTATGTGCAGTTATTTGCCTAGGCTGTTTATACTCAGAAAAAAAACACTCTTATACGTTTTTTAGATGTGTTTACTCATACTAAAATACTCTGACAGTAGAGTTTTCTATTCTATTAGAAAATATACTATACTACTATACTAAATATACTATACTATTCAGCAGTGACGTGACACCGCTTCTAAATCTACAGCATGAAACAGAGAGCGTAGTGTAGTTTGATTCCTGAATGAACAACTCTGGTTCTTATTGAATAAAACAATTGTAGTGTGACCAGTATAGTCCGATTCCGAATGAATACATCTTTAGAGCCAGTTTTGTAAATCAAAAATATACAGTGCGACCTGTATTGTCCGGATCCTGAACGAAATGATTCTTATGAGTTGGCTCGTTTTAGTGAATCACATACTTACAAAACAGCCAGAATGGTTATGAACCAGTTCTTTTTAGTGATTTAAAAAGATGCAGCACAGCTAGTATAGTCCAATTCTGAACAAATCCATCTTTTGAGTCTGTTTTGGGAATCAGAAATATACAGCACAAGCAGTATGGCCTGGATCCCGAATGGAATGACTCTTATGGGTTTAGTGAATCATGTACTTATAGCACGACCAGTGTAGTTTTAATTTATGAATCACTCTTATGAACTGGTTCTTTTTAATGTTGCAGTAGAGTCCGACTCCCGAACGAATAACTCTTATGAATCAATTATTTTTAATGAATCAAACACATATAGCATGACCAGTGTAATTCACTTTTGAACGAATCAGTCTTTTGAGCCAGTTTTGTAAATCAAAAATAAACAGTGTGACCAGCGTAGACCAGATCCGGACCGAATTACTCTTATGAGTCATCTTTTTAGTGAATCGCATAGTGCGACCAGTGTATTTTGATTAATGAATGAAACACTCTTATGAATCAGTTCTTTTTAGTGAATCAAAAAGATGTAGCACAGCTAGTGTAGTCTGACTCATGAACGAATGACTATTGTGAATGAATCAAAAACTGACTATGAACTGGCTATTTTTAGTGAAACAAAACAGACAGCTTACAACTTGCTGTTATGTCGTATTTATGGCTTGAGAGGCTTAAATTTGTTATTCACTGGTTTTTCATATGACATGCAATTAAAAATGCACATTATGAATTTTATGTTTGTATAAAAATGTTAATGTTTAAAATTAAAAAAAAAACTGATTAATATTTGAAAGAATAAGATACTACAATAAATCATTAAAAAGTATGTAATAGACAAAAAAATAAATAAAATTCGGATACAGAAGAGTTTCAAGAGTTTCAGCACTTTTGGCAGAATAACTTTAGAGTTAAATCCAAAAATGTTGTCTTTTAAGCCAATGTCACCCAATAATTTATTGATATTGAAAGAAGAATGTCAAAGTTGAACTCTAGTGGCCCAGCTTAAACAGATGGCTGCATATTTCAGTCCAGAGGTGATCAGATCGCAAAACGTTAAGTTTCATCAGCTGCAAACCTTCAGCCAGCTCTACGCACCTCACACAAACACTGTCTAAATCTCCCCGAGAGCACAAGAGTTTCTTAAACAAGTCAGTGTGTGGAAGGAGGGTGTGGAATCTGGCTCTTTTTCTTTTCATCCTTTCATCAGTGAAGCACATGTTGCTGAGGTGGAAGATTATAGTAAAGACTCGTTTCCTGTCAGTCAGCTTTGGTTCAAAGACCCGCTGCGGTTACACTTTTATTTGCATGGGGCGAATAGGAATTACAATTGCGCCTTTACCTGTAGTGACATGGAAAGTTGTTTCTTCAGCCTTGTGAAACCAACATCAGGCTTGTCCCGACAGCTCGCCAGCAGCTCCGCTTGTGAGTTTTCCGGCGACAGATGCAGTCGGTTCTCTCAGTGAGCTGCAAAATCAAATCAGGCGAGTTAATGAGGCTCCAACCATCTCTCCTGAGAGAAAAAGGGAGGGAGGACGAGAAATGAAACGGCCCTGGAAAAGTGCTGATTCTTGGCACTGGGGCTCTCTGAGCTTGACAGCACAGCAATAAAAGGCCCAGTTCTGACTCATAACGTATGAGTCCGTCTGCTGCGCACCAGAAATATGAGGAATTTGAAGTCTAAACTATTAGATTGACTTCAATACATGCTCCAGTCTGGAAATGGACGTGCTAAACGCCCATTTTAGTACTGTAATGTGACTTTTTTGCATAAAACTGGATAATGGTGGTGGAGAATGTGGGCATTTAATGTTATCCATCGGGTTTGGAAATAGACAAGCTAAATGCCCATTTTACTACTCTTATATGCCATTTTTGCATAAAACGGGATAATTGTAGTGGAGAATGCGGGCATTTATAAAGCATTGTTATCCATGAAGCATTGTTTTGATTTTGATTATGTGGCCATTACGAGAATGGACAAAGAAGGAGGAATTGGTCCTTATCTCCTACTCCGTTTTTTTGGCAGAAATGCACTCAGAAGCAGCAAAATCCGTTATTTGTTTTCCATACTGTGTGTCTTATAGCTTAAAATTGTCCTTCGGACTCCAGTTTCTAGCATGATGAGAAGGAAGATGTAATCATATTCAGTTTAATATCTGCTGCAGACAAATGCCAAGTAATTAAGATTCTGAACACGATTCGGATTTGAACTAGCGTGGCTCCCATGTCGCATTTTCTGAGACTTGAGCACAGCAGGTGACAGCTTTGAATTTGGATTCTTCCACACACTCCTGTTTATATCACTCATATTGTTTGCTCTGAAATATCTGGCCTAGGTATATCTTTTGTAATAATTTCTTACTGTTGCTTTTTGTTGAAAAAAAGTAGCCCACGGATGATAGAAGTTGGCATTCCAGATTCATTTTGGTGAATCAGTTTGTTCATTTTAACGAATGATTAATTGAATCATTGGGTTCAAAAGTATTCCCTGAAGTTTTTAAGTCATCTTGCTTACAACCAGAACACCTTAGAAACCACGCAGCAACGTCCTTGCAACCATTACCAGCTTATTGTGTTGTAGGTTTGCATCCACATTTTCTTACTAAAATTTAAAAAATTATATAATTATGATATTATAGCCAATGATATGATACATTAAAGATACATATGAAGCAGCTATCGATGCAATGCGTTATGATTCACCCCTATTATGATGTGGTGCGATCTGATTTTGATTCGATTCGACACAATGCGATTCAATGCAATACGATGCAATGGGAAAAAATATGATGCTCCACAATTCAATATGGTACAGATAGTTCCCTTTTATTTCTTTGGTGCATTGTAATTATTTGGTGGAAGATGCAGCTCTACCTCTGCCATGTTAATCTATATTCTCTGTGGCTCTCAGGACACGCCTCGGGTCTCCGTGGTGTTGTGATACGTCATATTCACTCAGCAGCAGCAGTGATGAGAGAACGTGCTTGAGAAACAGTTTAGAGAGGAGAAATCAATCTTCATATAAAATATCGGTCAAAAATGATTGGTCACTTTCTAAATAATAAAAGTATAGCGCATCTACTAATGATTATATATAAATCGTTTTTTAACAATGCACATATGTCAGAAACGATGCATTGCGATACAAATGCCAACTTGTATCTGATGCGCACTTTTTTAAATCGATGAATCTCATCGTTAACTTTTATGCTGATGCACAGATATGAATCGGTGAATCTTACCATCCCTAGAATATATATATTTAAATCTAGATGTCGGATTGTTTATCATTTCATAATTTCTTCCGCATGAATTTATGCCCAACTAAAGTTCATACAGCATTTAGTTTGACTGGATAATAAAACACAACCTAATAGGTAGCATGTTTAATTCATTGTTATTTTCCGGCCATAGCCGTATCCCTTCTAGTCACATAAGTAAGTAAAGCCTAATTCAGACTACATGACTTTAAACGTCGGCGGATCGCTGTGCTGTTCAGACTACATGACTTGCTGTCTGTCTTATAGTGTGAACACAACAACGACTTCGTGACACTACTAGCTGACAACAACTCTGTCACCCAACGACTCCATTCAGTCCCCAAACCACGTTTTGTCACGAAAACATGCGTGAGAAGTTGAACGGGAATGACTCGAAACAACAAGTGAAACAGGAACTGTTTGCGCGATGATCTGTTCTGAAACATTTCACTCCATTTCTTGTGTCCAAACTTTTTTAAAGCCATGTTGCTGCTTGCTGTAGCTCGTCACCTGACACCACGTGATGTCGAGTCAGCCGGCGGGTCCAGATATTTGGCATGCTAGATATTTGTTTGGCATTTGCGTGGCATCAGCGAGCCTCTTTGATGCGTCGTTGTGTGGTTCACACATAAAGATTTCCGAGCACTGATCACCCGCCGATTTTCCCCCGATCACAGACCCACCAGTCGGCGAGCTCGTTAACTTGCAAATCCTTTAGTGTGTACTTGGCTTTAGTTGCTAAGCGATGATCATGCTGCAGGACGTGGCGCGCTCCCGGGCGACCCACCCGTCGCAAAGACCTGCTGACCTGTTCATCCCCGCGTCCACATGCCAGATGGCAGGCGGCCGCTGTGATGCAGGTGCGAGAGTGCACTCTAAAAAATGCTGGGTTAAATACAACCCAGTGCTGGGTTAAATAGGGACAAACCCAGCAATTGGGTTGTTTTGACCCAGCATTTTTTTAGAGTGTGAATATCTGTGAGTGTGTGGAGAGAGAGAGAGAGAGAGAGGGTGCCTCTGGCACAAATCTCACTCACTCCATTTCAGCTCTGTTGTGAGAACACTTCAGTCTTCAGATGCGCTGGGCCTTCAAACACATTCGCCCTGTCTAACCTTCCTGTGCAGAGACTTTGACCTCATATGACTGCTTCCCGCTCCTTTATTACCCTGCCACTGCTTTTTCTTTCGCTCTTGATCTGTTGTTGTTTCCTGCTGTTTTTGTCTGCAATTACTTAATGCCATTAAAATTATTATTATTATTATTTTTATCACTGATCTATGTACATATAGATAAGTGGCACAGCTGCAGAGTGGCAAGCGTTTGCTTTTGCTGACACCTAGCGGATACTACCTGTCAACGCATGCGGGATTGTAACGCAATCGACCAATGCGATTTCAAAATAGCCGAAGACTGACAGAAGAAATTAATAACGGATCATGAAATATAATAATGGTGACAATAGCAATAATATTTATAATAATGATAATTTCTTTTCAATGTACTGAATATAAAGGAAAGACGATTTAACAATAAATAAAAATACTTTATTGTACTTTCTATCACTGGACTACTAGTAGTCCACATTAATTACTATAATAAACCTGGTATATTTTCTGTTTAGTGCAATTGTGAACTTAAGCAGAAAATATACCAGGTTTATTGTAGTAATTAATGTAGACTACTAATTCAACTGCTAATTAAATACATATATAAATAATAATTATTCATATGGTTAATTATTAATAATGTATTATCTGTATAATTATACATATTTGTTATTATTTAAATATGCATTTAATGTTAATAAATATAGATTTATATTTATGATTTATATATGATGTATACTGTAAAGATATCATGTTTATAACATTTAATTTGTTATTAGTTATATATGCATTTAATGTTAATAAAAATAGATTTTTATATAATTTAACCCTTTAACTGTCACTCACATTTTTGAACATAGACGTGAAAGTGCATTTTTTTTTAAATTCATGAACGAAAACATTTTGTAACATGATATTGATGTACAATTTTCATGGTAATGCAGTGTTTGATTTTAAAATGGGTTTCAAAGGATGCATTTTGAGTTTTAAAGTTTTCAATTGATATATAATTTCTGATGATTTCTAAAGTGTGATGGCGAAAAAGGCAACAAAGAAGCCTTTTTTTTTATTTTTATCACTGATCTATGTACATATAGATAAGTGGCACAGCTGCAGAGTGGCAAGCGTTTGCTTTTGCTGACACCTAGCGGATACTACCTGTCAACGCATGCGGGATTGTAACGCAATCGACCAATGCGATTTCAAAATAGCCGCTGAAGACTGACAGAAGAAATTAATAACGGATCATGAAATATAATAATGGTGACAATAACAATAATATTTATAATAATGATCATTTCTTTTCAATGTACTGAATATAAAGGAAAGACGATTTAACAATAAATAAAAATACTTTATTGTACTTTCTATCACTGGACTACTAGTAGTCCACATTAATTACTATAATAAACCTGGTATATTTTCTGTTTAGTGCAATTGTGAACTTAAGCAGAAAATATACCAGGTTTATTGTAGTAATTAATGTAGACTACTAATTCAACTGCTAATTAAATACATATATAAATAATAATTATTCATATGGTTAATTATTAATAATGTATTATCTGTATAATTATACATATTTGTTATTATTTAAATATGCATTTAATGTTAATAAATATAGATTTATATTTATGATTTATATATGATGTATACTGTAAAGATATCATGTTTATAACATTTAATTTGTTATTAGTTATATATGCATTTAATGTTAATAAAAATAGATTTTTATATAATTTAACCCTTTAACTGTCACTCACATTTTTGAACATAGACGTGAAAGTGCATTTTTTTTTAAATTCATGAACGAAAACATTTTGTAACATGATATTGATGTACAATTTTCATGGTAATGCAGTGTTTGATTTTAAAATGGGTTTCAAAGGATGCATTTTGAGTTTTAAAGTTTTCAATTGATATATAATTTCTGATGATTTCTAAAGTGTGATGGCGAAAAAGGCAACAAAGAAGCCTTTTTTTGACAAAGGTCAGAACTCCTGTTACGATGTAGATTTTTGAGGTGCACTCTTGTCATAAATTAATCTATTACTTTTCCTACATCGATATTTTACCAATGTTTTTGTAAAAAAATTCTTTAGGAATCTTAGACCTTTCCAACGATATATAGTTTGTCATGATTAGATTAGGATTTAATTGTAATATAGTCAAGTAAACTTAGGCGTCCCACAGAGGGGACCAGTGGCGGTTAAAGGGTTAATAATATTGTTAACTTTTGTTTTGTGACGTTTCGCGCATTTTGTGCTCTGCGGCGCTCCGTCATGACGTCATGACGTCCGGCGTGCGAACGTGATCAGCAGAACCTTGTGCAGACAAACAGGGTGAGTGGAGTACACGCTGTCCTTTACCTTTAAAACACTTTAAAAATAACGACACATCACGATTAAACCCGTGTCATGTAGATCTCTATGACCAGAAGAGTATGGCGATCACAGGTGGACGGTGAAGTCGCGTTTTAATCGTTCTGTAATCGTGTTTGAAGTGAAAGTGAGTGAATCATAACAGTGGCGTGTTTGCTTAAAAGCTGATTTATGCTGTACAGAAAAACATAATCGACCTCTGCCATGATCATTCGTACACGTATAAATGTGCATATTACAGATTTTGACATTTAACTTGTTTTATTTTTTTGTCAATTTAAGAAGTGTCATTAAAAGCAAGAAAACAAGGACTGTTATGAATATTTTTATTGAAAAAAATAAATGTTTAATACAGTTTAACATATAGAAACGCTGGCTCAAATAATATTTGTCTACTCTGAGAAACCTTAGTTTAATTAACAATTAAATACGGTACTTTTAACATGGTTAAAACATTTGTTTATTTATTTTTATATTTTATTCATTTATATTAAAATGTATATTATTATTGTATTTGTTCATTAGTATTATTGTGGTCATCAATATGTTTGTTCTTTAAAATAAATAGGTTTAGTCCTTAAAATGCATGTTTGATATGTTTGTTTGTTTGTTTGTTTCAGGTTGCAGTGAGGTGGAGTTTGCACACATTATGGCGAGTGTGAGTGTTTCGTTGACAGCTGCTGGAGTTCTTCGTGTGTGTGTGTGTGTGTGTGCTGTAACACTGTGTGTGTGTGTGTGTGTGTGTGTGTGTGTGTTTTATTAATGCAGGTGCTGTGCAGGAGGGTCAGACAGGTGAGTCAGTCGTCTGTGGTTCACACACTGGCTCAGAGGATCGTGGCCGTTAGAGGTTTTTCAGCCGCGGGCTCGTCTGGATCAGATGAGCCGTATATAGCTGTACCGTCTCAAAATTCAGGTGTGTAATGTACATTATGTATATTGTGAATGTTTCAGTTACGTGAACATGATTTTAAATGGGCCATATATATATATATATATATATATTTTAGGGCTGTGCAAAAAATCAAATGTGATTGTCATGCTCATCTCGTCAGTAAAGCTGGTTCTGTGATTAGTAGTAAATCTCCAGCACCTGCTTTCAGATGGAGCGGCATTTACTACACAGAGCCGTAGTTCACTGACAAGCTACGCAAAATCGGTAATGAATCGCCTGCGATTTTGTGTAGCATGTCAGTGATCTACGGCTCTGTGTAGTAAATGCCAGTTACATGAACATGATTTTAAGGCCCTGTCCACACGGAGACGCGTTTAGCTGTATACGCATACATTTTGTATCGTATAGGCGTTTCGTCCACACGGATCCGGCGTTTTGGGAGAATAAAACCGATAATTTAATTATTACTGCATACTGTTTTATAATCTACTATAATACTGAGGTGCAGATAATTGCCACTATTTGCAATAAGTAGTATAAATAGCAGAAAATCCTGCTATTTTAACACAGTGTAAATAGAATCCGTTGCTTTTAGCACTTAGTGTAAATAGCATCTATCTCTATTTACAATTAGTGCAAATAGCCGCTGCCTTAAAATATTCACATTTTGTTGCTTTGCAGCCTGAAATGAAGACCGTTTTTGTTTTATTCAGCTGTATTTACTTTAGATATGCATTTAATGTTATTGTAAATATCATTGTATAATGTATTTCTAATATTAACATTAGAAATTATATGAAATTGTTTACATATTATTTTTATTTTATTAGTAGACGTAGTGCAAAACAACATAAAATATTGTATGTTATTTTTTTATATATATATATATGCATTTATATACTGTAAAAAGTATTTTAAAATGTTATTACTTTTATTTACGTAGTGTTTAATATTAAAGTGTAAATATCTATAGTATAATGTCATTTATTTATATTATTAACATAAAAATATTGAATTAAATGTACATAATATATATGTTTAATATAGCATACAACTATATCAAATATATATTTTAAAGTGTTATATTAATAGCATAGTGTAACAGTATATGTGATGCATATGTTTACATAATGTTTGTATATATATTTGTTAATATTAACGTTTATGAAGATTGCTTATTTTTTATTATATTTCATAATCTATTTTTTATCATCATGTTAAACATTGCATTCATCCATTTATATATTACTTATGTGTAAATGATTCCAGCCTAAAATCTTCCTAATATTTTTCAAACGGTGGGTTGAAATGAACGTTGATGTAATGGTCTGTCTGACAGGTCCTAGAACAGTGTGGCCAGATGAGACCATGGGTCCGTTTGGGCCTCAAGATCAGCGGTTCCAGTTGCCAGGCAACGTGGGTTTCGATTGTCACCTGAAGGGTACCGGGTTACAGATGAAAGGGCCGGTCCACAGGACGGTCCCGGACATTTTAACCTCCCCATCCAGCACAGAGAGACACGAGTTCATCCTCGCTCAGTTTGTTAATGAGTATCAGGTAACAATCTGTTAGAAGTCATTTGATTCTTCAGTTTTGTTGTTTGTTCTTGCTCTGAGGTGTTTTGTTTGTTCAGGGTAAAGAAGCGTCTCTGACGGCGCAGCGAGTCAGTAAAGCTGAACACTATTTCAGTCAGTCAGATGTGGAGTGTACAATGCATTCCTGCCCAGAGCTGCTGAAGAAAGGTGCTTTATCTCATAGAACATGTCAAACATCTTCAAGGTTACAGGTAATGATCTAATCGTTGTTGTTTTTTGACAGAGCTAGAGCTGTTTTTCCCAGTGCTCCCTGTGAGTCCCATCACCGTCGTCACCGTAACACAGAAGACGGGCACAGAAGATCAGAACAAAGATCAGCAGAAGCTACTAGATAATGTGAGTCTGACTGAAAAATTCAATGACACATTATATATACATTGTGCTATTATAAATTATGTACTATTATATAATTTTGAATTCTAATACTGTAAATATAAATGATATATATTGTAAATTGTTAATTTATTTATAATGCATTTTATTTGAGATTTTTTTTTAATGCAGATTTTAATTGAACAATTGCTGTATTACAATAACCAATATTAAAAAAAAATTTAAAGTCAATGTATATACATTAATATATAAACTGCATATGTATATTAATTGCATTGTGAAACATTTTATTTAATGTATTTTTATGCTGATTTTAATTGAAAATAACAAGTTAAATATATGAATGCATTACAGCAATGAGAGATTATTTCCAGTGCTTGACTGTCCTGAATATATTGGGGGGGAAAACATCTTGATATGAAATATAGGCATTAATAAGATTTTGTTTTTGAACAAAGTCTCTTTTGCCCTCCAAGGCTGCATTTATTTGTTCAAAAATACAGTAATATTGTGAAAGATTATTACGATTTAAAAATAACTTTGAATATATTTTGAAACACAATTTATTGCTGTGATGCAAAGTTGAATTTTCAGCATCATTACTCCAGTCTTCAGTGTCACATGATCTTCAGAAATCATTCTAGTGTTCTGATTTCCTGCTCAAGAAACATTTCTTATTAATGTTGAAATCAGTTGTGCTGCTTAATACATTTTTTTTTTTAAATAGAAATATTTTGTAACATTATACATGTCTTTCCTGTCAATTTAATGCATCCTTGCTGAAGAAAACAAATTAATATGTCTGATTGCAGTTTGTCAGTGGTGCTAAAGAGATCTGCTTCACACTGTGGAGAGGGGGATACTGGGCCGATTTCATCAGTCCACTGTCAGGAAAAGCTGTAAGTACCTTTATCTTTCCAAACAGATGCTCAGAGTGCAAAGATTCACGTCCGTCTGTCTATAAGTGACAACTTCAGAAAAAACAGTGTTTTCTGTTGCAGTTTTTTGGCGATCAGACGCCGGACTTGATTCTACAGCAAGACGTTGAGCGATTAGCAAATGCATTCGGTAGGATGAACTAACAGCAATATTGATAGCTGACATTAGAAAATGTATGCAGTGTAAATGCTGTAAAAGGATTACACCTAATATAAACAAATTGAAAATTATTTTGATCATTGATGTGTGGAATTAAATGTTAAAATTGATATTTTTACAAACCATTCTTACATAAACTCAAGCAATGAATTTACGACGTTGGCACTTTAGAATAAGGTTCAATTCATAAACATTAATGTACTAGATATGAGCAAAACTTGTCAGTTGTACATATTTTTAACATTTCAAGTTGTATAAATTATGAAAGAATATGATTTAACAACAATAACATCACAATGTGACATTAACAATTACATGCCTTAAAGGGGTCATATGATGTTGCTAAAAAGAACATTGTTTCTCCTCTATGCCCCGCCTTTCTGAAACGCGACGATTTTTACAAAGCTCATCGGTCTGAAAAGCGAGGTGTGCTGTGATTGGCCGAATAGATTTTTTTGAAAAATATAATTGAGATACTACTATAGCTTTTATTAATATTTTAAATTGTGCAAAATATCTTATGGTTTTATTTTTTAGCTAACTATAATAACACTGATGTAAAGCAGTTTTGCTGATTCAATCACGCATCTTCACATACCGTAAGGAGTCTCTTGCAGGTAGAAGCATCCAGGTGCTGGACGCCGGTGTTATTCGTGTTGAGCATCTCTGCCGAGTCCTGCGATTTGAGTGCTTGAGATGGTCTGTTTAAACAAGTAATTCATTACCCTGATTCAAACTGCTTCATTAGAAGCACTCATTGCAGATCTTACCTGAGGTTACTCTGCTGAATGATTCGATCCAAGCGTCTCAGCTGCTGTTTGCAGGTCTTCAGTTCTTTTATGGTGGGTCTAAAATGTGTAACATTAAAAACGTCACCAACTAAAAAAAAAATAAACTAATATTAAAGGCTCCAAATATCAACCTGGACTCCAGATCTTCTTTTAACCGCTGGATTTCAGTCCTGAGATCTTCTCGCTGTGCTTTGGTCTCCTTCAGCTGCTCCTGGTATGACTAGAGCCAAACAGAATGACATTTACATGTCAAGATCGAGAACAGATATCAAGCATTTGTCACTGAAGATACCTTCAGAAGGGCCTTGTAGTTGGAAGACATGTCAGTGGTGCCTTTTTCCACTGTGGATCTGTTCTTCTGGGAGTTTGAGGAGTCCTTCTCTCCTGAGCTGCTTTTATATAATCTGCAGGAAAAGATGACACTGATGTGTAAGGAATTTCCATTAATAATTAAAATTTAAATCATTCATACACTTACTTCAGTTCATTCCGTAGCTGTTGCATTTGGGACTCGTACATGTCAATGATGTCCAAAATCCTTCAGAGGAACAAAAACAGCATCAGCTTTTACAAGCACAGTAAGAAATTATCTCTTCAGTTGTTTACAATTACTGGATGATAGTTAAAATATATATATATATTTATTTATCATATATATAATATTATTATATATCATATATATATATATATAGAGAGAGAGAGAGAGAGAGAGCGCGAGAGAGAGAGATTTC
>NW_015505474.1:108332-132844 GCF_001515645.1 Sinocyclocheilus grahami
CGGGCTGATCTGCGGTGGATCTGTTGGAAGGCCTGGTTCTGTCGGGCCACACGTCTCTCCTCCTCCCGCACGGCGTACTGGAGCTTCTTCTGCAGCTGAGACACCTGCTCCTTCTCCTGAGACAGCTTCTGCTCCAGAGACTGACAGCGCTTCTGCAAATACACAACCAATATTACTGATACTGATATCTAAAGCAAATAATTTAATGCATTTAATGCCTGAATACCTCAGCATCTCTCTTTTCCTGCTGCAGTTGTTGGAACTGGCTGTGCTGTTGGGCCGCTTTACCAATGTACGAGTCCTCTAGGTCTTGAACTTTGACCTTCACCCCATCCAGGATGCCCTCCAGCTCGGCAGCCCTCTGAGACTGACGGGCGGCTCGCGTCTGATGCTGCTGCACGTCCTCTCTGAAAATGATACAGGCATCTTTATGAGCTGTATGCAAGTTTTTGCACTTCCTATTTGCTTGGATTAGCTGTGCTGTGGAATGAGCAGGGAACACGTCTGTCCTGTCAGCTGATCTCATCTCCTTCCACTCATCTGGCATTATGTTACACTACAGCAGATGGGCAGCACCACTGCCGCAAATGAGGGGTTTACATTATTGAGCGTGTGCTGACAGAAGCAACATGTCCAGGAGGCGTCCCTGGAGATACCACAAGTGCTAAACAATTCAAATATTAAAGAGTCATTTGAATATCTTCGCTGAAATGCCAATAATGAGAGACACATTCCACCCCAAAATGAGATATATTTTGTATAAAGAAAACAAAGTCTACTTTTAAGACCTTTAGGACTTTCATGAATTTAAGCACATTTTCTTCTGATTCTCATTACCGCAGAACATAAAAAACTGTGATATAATAACACAAATCACTTTGTTGGTTCATCATTTTTTAAATAACAATCAACAATTTAAAGTCAATACAACATATTAAATGATGTTTTAAAGCATGTTTATTTATTTTTGCATTACGGTAATGAAAATTTTCATTAAAAATGATCTATTTCTAATTTCTATAATATAATACCTTATTTATTTCATTTGATTTTGGGGTGAAATGTGATCAGGGAATGATTTAAATAACTTTTTAAAAATTAGAATCAACAAAAATGATTTTTAGTACAACCATAATGTATAAATCTTTATAAATTGTATAGTATGTATATTTTTCATATAACTTTTTTTAAATATTAATTATCTTAATTATCTTAGAGTTATGATCAATAACCAAAATGTTTTATTATTTTACTCTTTGGTATGTTTTTTTTTTAAATACATAATTGGTCAACAATAATGAGAATTAGACCTTTAAATGTCATAAACACAATTTCACAATAAAAAAAAAATTTTTTTTAATTAATTAATTTTATTTTCTTTATGCAAAATATAATTTTTATATATTATTTTTTATAGTTTTTGGAAGAGGTATGACCCTCTTTTCAATCTTGTGAAATTTACTGTACTGAACCTAATTTTATGTCATAACCCCAAGATATGAATATAATAAAGACCTCTGCAGCATTAGAGGTGTATTAAAGCATATTAACTGTGAATCGATGAAAGCTAGACTCACTTTAGTTGGCTGTTGGACTGAATGAGCTCTTGAATAAGACCTTGTCTCCTTTCAGAATCTGACAGCATAGTCTTCAACATCAGCCGTACATCAGATGCAGACTTACGCTCCAACAGAACCAACTCTACAGACAACAAACAACATCAGTATAAATGCATGGACATAGAAATATTGGTCAATACTGAATACCAAAAATTATTATTACTTAACCAAAATGATGACTGATATACATAGACATTTAAAAAAAAAAATTTTTTTAAACATAAATAAAAGTTCCCAAAAATAAATCACATGTAATATATTAATTAATAACAATAATAAAAAATAAAATAACATTAAAAATGATAATAAGAAATATAGAACGTGGTTTACAAATGATTTACAAAAAAATAAAAAATTCGGTAGCCTATAATATAAAAATAAAGGTCCTCAAAAAAAAAACGCTGTTAAGTCTGACCAATGACTTTCAGTTGCTTGAGAATAATTTCTTTAATTGATTGAAAAACTATTTGTAAAAGATTTGAAAGAAAATAAAAGATGCATTACCCGCAAGGTTCTTGTTCTCAGTTGGATCTGCAAAGTTGACAGGTTTGAACCCATGATGCTGCAGCAACCTGTTAACAGCGTCCCACTCTCTCTGCTCCTGCTGCAAGAGCATGAAACACATTATAATCACATGCATTATTACCTGCAATCTCATCTAGAAGCCAATGCATGCAGAAACATCAGAAATAACTGCAAAAGTATTTTACAACCTGAAACTGACTGTAGCTCCACAAAAACACATATGTTTTGTCTCTGGACTGCAGTGCAGCAGTCAAAGCTTTTCTTTCCATCTTTATCTATTCCAGTTACACATAATCTATGAGCTGCAACACTATTTTAAGCATCTTATCAAGTCTTCCTCCTTTCCTCTGACCAGATCAGCTCTGCAAACCCCCTCTATCCATCCACAGCAGGTGGAGGGAACCGACACAGATCAGATTACTATCCCTCCTATCTGAAAGAACAATAAGAAACACTTCCACATGATGGAAAGCGAGAGGGCTCACCTGCTCCATCCTGATCAGAGAGCCTGTAAGAAAACAGATGCATGTAAGCATTGTATACTTCCATGTAATGTATTTAACATGCATTTACAGGCATGCATTGATTAAAGTCACATGCAATTGGCAGGTTAGTCAATTTGTGTATCGACTAACTAATACTATGGTTCTCTACGAAGCTAAATAAGGTACTAACGTTACTGTTCTAAAAAAGAAAAAACCGTAAATTGAAGTAGCATGGCGAAACATGGTATTCAAATGGTAAAATGTCCAAAAACATGGTATTTTCCAGTGTACACACAAAATATAAGCAGTAACGCTGCAGGGCAAACAGTGACTACAAACGCGGCTTGAATTTAAATTACTTAAAATGTCTCAAGCAATAGTAAGTTACACCATACCTTAAAGCACCGATGATTAGTGTTAATTAATTTCTATCCTATCAAACCGTCATCATTTTATGAAACGACAAACTCGAGTCTGCTTATTGTTTCAAATAACAGCGGAAACTGACACGGACGAAACGCTTCCTGGATTTAGACCAATAGGAAGACAGAATGACCACGCCACGCCCATCACGTAGTTTGCGCCAAAGTACTGACGTTTCCCTCTTTCTTGTTTCTTGTTTTTTTTTTTTTTGTACTGGTGCTATTTAGCGGCCACTAGATGGCTGCAGAGACTGAGCTTTTGAATATGGACAACCTAGAAATTTAAAAAAGTTTTTTTATATTATGTAAATACATTGTAAAATATGCAACAATACTATTTATATTTATTAGTAATTTAATAACGATATATAATAAAAGAAGCAGTTGCAATTTAATGTAGAATACAAAAACATAATATACATAAAATGCAAACAAGACCTCAACAGATCAGCTCCATAATCTTTCAAATCAACATTTCTGTTGCGTCAGTTTTTACAGACAGCATTTATTGAGGCTCTAATCTCTCTTCACAGGCACTGCGCTGACAAATTCACGAATGCTATGGCATTTCGTGTTGTTCTTCTTGTTGGAAGGCCTGGTTCTGGTTTCCTTGGAAAGGGCAAAGTCGCCTTCGTACGGTGACCGAGAAGTGCAAAACAAATCACAATTCTGAAAACAAAATAACAAATTACAAACGCAAATGCAAGGCTAAAAAACAAAATAACAATTCAGAAAGCACAACGACAAATCAGACAAACCGGAAGAGGTAGGTATAGTTTGAGACAGCACCATTGGTTTGGGATTACGCACCGCTGACTGGACGAGACATCTGTCAATCAACGTATACAGGGAAGAACCAGCCGAAGAACAGCAGAGTCCTGGTAGAAAGTTCGGAGATGGTATTAAAGTAGCTCAGTTTAAATGTATTGTATGAGTTGCCCTTACTATGGAATAAAAAATACAGAGTATCTATTTACATTTAGTTAAAAGTGACTGTAAATCATCAGCTCCAATAGCGCAGATGGATAAGCGCGTGTCGTTAGCTTTTTGACGCGTTCGATCCCGCCTTTTGCCGAACTTTTTTTTCCACAAAAACACAATTTGTCGTTGTGTTTTCTGATTCGTCACAAATTGGAATAAATTTTCAACCGGCTTGCGGTTAATCGTTACATCCCTAAATACTGTGTATCTCTCTCTCTCTCTATATATATATATATAGCCTAGGCCTATAATAAAATATATGACTCCAAGTTTAATTACATTCCTAACAGAAATTTCTATTTGAACTTGATTTGTTAAGTGCGTTCTAATGAAATAACTTATTAATGAAAGTTATTATAAATGTAATTGTTTGTGAATTTTAACTAGCATCAGTTTAGTTTTGCATGTTTACTTGAGGTAAAAGGAACAAAAATTACGAGATGTCCATCAAAAATTGAACTTTGTGTGCTTTCTCCGAGATTTCGGTCGTAAGTACTTGAGTCAATTTTCTTTGAGGTAAAATGTTTTCATCCAAAAGCCCCCAACGTTTTTTTTCCCCCACACTTCAACTCCAACGGTTTTTTTTCCCACACACTTCAACTCATCTTATCTCGCTTTGGCAATTTAAGAAACCAAAACAACCGACACGTTGTGCTCGCACACAATGCTTTGAAATGATGCTTAACAAAAACAGTTTAAGTGGAGTGAGACGCACATCTATGACTCCAACGACAAGGGCAGAAAGAGTGCCACTTTTTTCTTTCTACACACTTAACCTCCTGAAAGGCAATTTGGAGATAAAGGTTGAAGCTGGAAGCCATAAAAGGCGTCTAACGCTAATCCTGCCTCACCTTGAGTCTGATCGAACTCTGAAAATCATCCACAAATCTCTCGTTTCTTCCCTAAACCGTAAATACATCCACACGGTTCGCACAACGGTGGGCAGCTTTCTTCTTCTCGCACCGGAAGTTCTCTGAAGCTAAAGATGGTGTCGAAAGTTTTAAAGTTTTGATGGCCAATAAGGTTACTTTACTTTGTTTGTTCAGGTTTCTGTGAAGCGCAGAGATGATGCAAATCCATGCCGGGATTATCTTCCACTCTCTCACCTTGCACAGGTGTGGAGAGCTGATATGGCCCAAACCCACATGCTCCCGATGCACCATGGGAAGAAGCGGGACAGCTGTGAGAGGGAAGCCACAGGTTTGCACAGATTATTTATCAGAAACCATTTCTGTCAGGACCACTATCGTCAAAGACGATTGACAATTAGCATACGGTTTGGATTGGCGGTATGGTTCCGTTCTGAGCAAGAACTCCCTGCGCCTCCATGCAGCCTAGCATGGATGAGAGCAGGGAGAGCAGCGATAACCCCCCAGGGTAAACAGAACAGAACCAACATAAATGTATTGCAGATATCGTTAAGTTCAATAATGTTATGTACACATTTTAGAATTAGTCTGATTCAAAGGAGAATCAGAAGGCTGAATCCTGACTGACAGAGGAGGAGTTGGGGATGGAGGAGGGTAATTAGCTATTGAGCAATGCGAAAACTGCTGATACTACTGCGGGACCTTATATATGAATGCTTAGATAGGTGTCGAATTCCCATAGGTTGATGGGGATCAGCTGAGAGTCAGCTGATGCGAGCTTGACTAACATGACCTGCCAGAACTAACGCTACGCTAGATTTCTCTACTTTCATACGAATGGGAGAAGAAAGAAATGAACTGCTTAAGAATATTCCTCTGAAAAGTCATGTCTGAACTCTAGTTTAAGAAGTATATAGTATATGGGAAAATATTCTTCATACTTCCTTGTTTAGCAAACGCAAAACTACCTTTGCAATGAAATGACTTGCGTACACTAATAAGTGAAGATGATTTGACGCTTAAAACGTACTTTCATGTAATCAGGCTCATTCAGTCATATTAAATAATATTGTTGACGCCACCCTACAAAGGTCTGGTGGAATAATCAATGCCCCCCAAAAGACACCAATAAATATACCAATAATTATAGCTACCTGTCCTATCAAATTCCTATCACATTTAGAGGTGAACAGAATCAGCAAACCGACACAAACTGGACAAATAATATACTAATTGATTAAGTTTTGGAAGTTTTTTTTCTCCCTTTTAAAAGTTGATAAAAAACATTTTATTATCCGATCCTATACCATTTTATTGTTCGTTACATTTTAATACTACAGTACTGCTTGAAATGTTTAGGTAATTACTGTTATTGCAACTTCATGAAATTATTTCTTTCTTAATGTAAACATTTTTTAAAATCCAGGGTCCATGACTGAGGCCAGAAAGTCCTGTATTTCCTGTATTGTAAATTCATCGATTAAAACTTGTTGTAAGCACGCACAAAGTGTTTTTAGAAGTTCTTGCAGTGAAACAAAGGCTTCAGACTTCAAAACTGATAAATGGTCATGTAAAAATAGAAAAAGAGGGGAAACACTCTAGAATGTGAATTAAAGGAGTCACGGATAAAAGCACTTCAGCCGAAAGGGCCATTGTTCAAAGACCAGTCCGGCACAACGAGCTCAGATAAACACAATTTCACTCTAGTCACTGCGATTACCACACTGCTAATCGCTTCATGTCGCTATTGCAGGTAAACAAAAGGTCATAATTTAGTGGAATTAGAATTCCAGAAACGAATCCGCTCTTTTGTTCTTAAGAACGCACAGAACACTGATAATATGTTTTTAATCCATCACCAAGTCTATTAAATTGTTTGGGTATTTAAAAAAACGTTGAAGCTTTCAAAAGTCAATGCAATTGCACAAAATACCGTTTTTTGGAAATTAAGTACAACTTTCAAGATTATAAGAGAACCATGTTGCAATTACGTTGGAGTTGTTTGGGGAATGTTAGAAATCATGAAACAAAAGTTCGACAGACCAAAATCAGAGAGAACGATAAACCACAAAAATTGTGATCATTTTATTTTCTTACAGTACAGTTCCCTTTATCGTTTTCTTCTCATGTGAAAACTCATGCAGCTTTCGAGTCTTTGCTTAGATGCAGCACTTAAAGCAAGGCCTGGCAGAACCAGTTCAAAATGAATCCAAGACTCTAGTTCAGACAACAAAGAGCATCCTGAATTGCAGAACACAGTGGCATCATGGGAATTTTCCAGGACAAGCTCTCGACAAAACTAGGTTGAGTTCTAGAGTTTGCAATGATTCTAGAGCTCCTGCTGAGCCAAGTCAAACAAAATAATAACGGGCTGGTCCCAAATGTTGCTCTCAGTCCTCCGAGGACTCGCCACTTTGCTGACGTAATGCAGCATAGAGTGTTGAGTTGAAACCCACTGTGAAGCTCACATCAGTGCTTTGCAGAAGAGTGCACTGCGGCTACAAAGCACCCTTCTAAATTGTACACATTCTTCCTGTGTACTTCATAGATAACATGCAAACAGGAACACAAATCCACATAAAACAGCCATTTGAGGCAAGTAATCAATGTAAAATCTAAAGCAATTTTCTGGAATCTGTAACACTGTAAATTAGTATTTACATAATTACAATAACTGAAAAATGTCTGATGATCAGATTCCTGTACAACTTTTTTTTGTCAAATCTTCCCCCAATTGCAATCTGATTAACTTAGATTTCTGATGATACAGTTCAGTCTTTATTGTTTTCAATAAAATGGCATCACATTCTTAATATTAAACAAGAACTTGGATGACAAAAATCAATTTAAACAGAAAACTAAAAATGTCAAATTTACAATTAAGTGGAAATGTGGCTTTAGACAAAAACACGTACATAAAAATACATTTATACCTTAAAAAACAAGCAAACAAAAAACACTGGGTTTTGCCTTTACCCAAAACTGGGCTGATCCTGTTGGGTCATTTTGTTGGATTATTTTTAGCTATTTTATTTTATTTTTAGCAATTACTGCTGTTGGCCTATATTTGTAACTATTAAGAGTTAATAGACATCGGCTGATTATTTAAACAGCTAATTATGTCCTATCAAACAAATGGGAGGCTTGTTAATAGCATTTAATTTTCATCATACCATGGTCTTGTCTGAGTACTCTATTCTGGGGTGCGTTTCCCAAAAGCATCGTAAGCCAACTATGGTCACAAGTTCCGTCGTTACCAACATATTTCAACGATTCGATGTTTCCCGAAACCATAGTTCAAACAAACATTCGCAAATAGCGTGGCAATCTTGCGTGGTAGGAACTACATACAGCTCTTGACCTGTGGTTAGAAGCATAGTTTCTTGTTAGTAAGACATATGAACTTAAATTATGCTCTTGGGCACAATAAGCCAGCTAATATGCAGTACAATCTATATCTTCCATTCCATTTAAATATATATACATTTTAATCGATTAATTTTAGCGCGTCCTCAATAATCGACGTTTTTTGAAGAGTGCGCATGCGCATAAATGCCTAAGAAAACCCAGAGTATGACGTAAGAGCTAACCCGCGATGAATCAAAGCTCAAATAAAGCAAAATGACAGGGAACAAAACATTAGGTAATCAGGTGGCATGTTCAATACAGCAGCATCTCAGAGATCTTGAATCAATTAATTAGTAGAAGGTTATTACTCCAACACATGCGTGTGACGTCATAAACAATGGCCCTAAATTGTTGAACTAATGTGTTTCAAACGACGGAGATGCGACCGTGTTCGGGAAAGGCACAGTCGTGACTGGCTAGTTAGTTTCCACAAAAATGCATCGTACTATGGTGGTTAATCAGTGAGCTACGTCGTTGTACAGGAAACGCACCCCTGATTGGCTGGCAGGTATGTATTAAAACTGTTTAATGCACAGGTAGCCGTGCAGTATCCCTTACTTGACTGTTATTTAAGCACCTTAAGTTAGTAAAATGTCGAAAAGATGCAATAGAGAATAAAATTACTCCATTGCATTTTAAGTTATGTAATGTATATTAGGGTGTTTAAAAAGGTGGCCGAAAGCACAGTACCACCATTGGTACTAGAAGTACCAACTATCGGTTTCACAATTTTGTATATTTTTGTGCAACCAAGCTGCTGGTTTATAGCAACCATAATATAGATCAGTTTGTCTCCTCTCCTGTGAGAAAACTTCTTGCGGGGAACCTCCTTGGTGAATTTAATTTAAATTAAAAATCATTCAGGTAAAATTAAGCCAGCATTATAGTCAATGTGATTAACCGTGCAAGCCACCTGGGTTGGTTTGGCGCAAGGTACTTTCCATCTTTTACGCAGTGCCAAGTTTTCAGCTGTGTTTAACCCAGCCATTTTTTGAGTGAACACGACCATGTTTTTAACAGATAAAAGAAACCAAGTAATTCTCAGTAATAACAGAGGCAAAAAATAAATAAATACTATGGAGGTTAGATTAAAACCTTGCATTCCATGGAAATGTACAAAAGATCTCTTGCTGACAATCCTTTTCTCTCGATTTATCTTAAGAGGTAAGGGAAAACTGGTCTTGTTCGATGGGTTTTTCAACCCATGCACCAAGTCCCGCTTTGTAGAAAGCTTTGAAGAGAGTCTGTTTGGCCGCGTGATATTCCACTGCCGCTTGTTTTGCCTCATGGTAGGAGCCTTGCCGAGATCCTTGGATCCGCAGAGTTTCACTGAGCTGAGAGAGGTAAAGGGATATTTGCTTTTAATATACCAAGTTACCATATTTATAAAAAATTAAACCTTGATTGTTTTGATTTATCCGTAAGCTATCATCCAACTTTACAGAAATGCTTTACCTTGGCATGTAGACAGACCCAGCGACTGTAGAGGGCGTGTTTACAGAGGTGAGACGGTCTTCCGAGATCATCTTTTCCTGTGGTGGCGTTAATGATCTCCAACCCCTGATCTCCGACTGTCCAGTTGACGCTGAAGTTGGGAGCTTTCCCAGGTTGCCTTGCTTCTGTGTTACTGATACCTGCAGAGGAAGGAGGTACCAGACATGGTTGGGCAAAGAGCTGAGAAAACTCATACAATCAATCATTCATTTGAGATGTTTTACCACTAAGAAGAGGTCTGTTGAGGGCAAATGGTTTGGGAAAATCGTCCATGTCTGCAATGCGCTGGTACACGGCTCTGGAAAGATGGTCGGCGTGGTACAGACTTCCCAAAATTAAACTGGAGAAATAGATGGGTTCTGTAAAGTGACTCAGAAGAGACCCCTGGACTCCGATCACGTTCCATCTACGAAGGGAAAAAGAAAACCACAGATGTTTGAGAAGTACAGGTGTGCACTTGGTTGACAGAAGGAAACAAAGACATTGGTTGCAAGCGGCAAAACGGAGTCGCGCCCTGTGGACTACAGCATGATACTTATGCCACGGTACAAACCGTACCATGAAGGAATAACAACATCCTGATGTCAAGAGAGTGCACTCGCACACAGTCATATTTACGGCAACCATTGAAATGATCAGAAAAATAACACCTGGGATCTATAATCTCAATCGCTGCGATTTCTCAGAATCCTTCAGAATAAGGTTTCTTCCAAAGGTGATGCATGAGATCGGAGCTCTCAAAAAGCCTCAGCTCACAGCTGGATGTTAACGACTGTGCTTAACTGGAGTGGGATTCTTGGCGTCCAGTGCGAGGCATGCGGATGTGTTTGCGGCAGCAGGCTTCCCTCAGCGGGGAGGCTGTTTTTTGGAGACCATAATCAAAGCCCTAAATCAGGGGCCCAATGCCCCTGCTCCAGGGAGCCCCCTGCTCTGGAGAGAGCTGAAGTGATTGGGGTTTCAGAGCCAAGAAGACAGCCAATCAGCTGCTTTCTGAGTGCCGCTGGATGCAGTTAAAGGTGGGGGGGGGCACGAGGAAAAAAGTAATGGGAAGCATTCCACATCGAGCAGATCAAGAAGAGGTGTCACCACAAAAGTGGGCGACCTGATGTCAGCAGGCTTTTTTTCCCCTTAAAAAGAATCATAAATCATCAAAGCTTCAGCCATGTTTTATTTAGAAAATGTGGTCAAAAATAAATTTTTTATTATGTATGGAATTAAAATGGATTACAAATGTCAACTTTAAAATATCGTCTATATGGAAACAGTGTTAAGTCCTCTACTGACAGCATCTTACCTGGCAATCTTGTCACTACACGACATGGTTAGCAGTCGTTCTCCCTGCAACACTCCATCCCAGGTCTGAATGGTGTTACTCGTACGAACGGGTATTGTACCTTCTCCAGACTCAATCTTGGTTCGCAGTTGTCCGCGGGCCTTGCGGTTTGGATGTCGGTCACCCTGGTCTAGAAAGAGCGAGCTAGAATTTAGTTTACTACTTTTTAAAAACCGGTCCTTATTTTATTGTGGCATACAACAACAAAATGAGCAAATCCATCCATCCATCATAATTTGCATACCCTCGGCACCAGCCTCATGAGGGGAGAAGATCCGGGCATCGCCGCAGGGCGATGTGCTGATATACAGATGGAACTCAATATCGTCTTTTAGCCGGTAGCCATGTTCACTACACCATCTGAATATGGATTTCTCATGTTCCTCAGTGCTGTCGCTAAAGAGAAAACACACACACACACACACTTGTGAGATCTGTGATGTCAACTGAGACAATTAGGAGGGCTTTGAAATGTCTATAATTTAAAACAGGTCCTTGGCCTTACACCCATCTCATCAAATCTGTCATTTATTATTTCACAGTGAATAAAGGTCATTTCTAATTGATTACACAGGCACATCCATGTCCACATCAAGTCATGCTAATCGGCATCTGAGAAATCGATCCAAAAATAATCTTCCATATCCACAGGCTAATATGAATGATTTGTCAATTCTTAATGATTATAAAATTAAAGGACGATTAGACGGTAATGCTACCACCCAAACAATATTACATATTATTATTATTACTATTATTTATTAATATATCATTTATATATTTATTTTATAATTATAATAGTTTTTTTATTTTAGCCGCATTAAACTGACAGTTGTTACATGATATAATAGCATGGAAATTATATATTAGTGTCAATTTAACATTAGTATGATTAAAAATATATAATTGCAAACATAAGATAAATATGTATACTTGTTTCACCTGAGGAAGTATTCCAGCTGACTGTACAGGTATCTGATGAGAGAGCGACGTGCGATGATCTCAGCATGGCAGTCGTTAAGGGCCAGTCCCCGATCACTCATGTACTCCCCATTTATACACTTGGTTCCCGTGGTGACGCAAATTACCTGAGCATCCTTCACATCCGTACCTGATAAAAACGGTCAGCAGGATTTAGCCAAATAGGACATGTTCCTGTTTCAATGTTCCAGTCAAAAGTATGCATTGTGCTCACCAGTTGTCATGACAACACCCGCAAGGACTTTCCGCCGTGCATGTGGAGACGTGAAGTTATCCGTCAGCTCACTAAACTTTTCCACAACTAAACGAGAAACAGCATCCGCAAGGACCTGAGGAACCCACAACCATAACTGTACAAACAACTGTATACTGCTAATAACAGTGCTAGCATGTCACCTGGCTAATCAGCAACGATGAAACGGCTGAAAGACTACAACCTTCTGGAATAAACTCCAAGGATACATTAAATTGATGCTTTTAAAGTCAGAACATGTATCCATTTGAAAATGGTTGACAAAATGGCAAATGCTCAAACAAAAGAAATTAACTGCTTGACTGACACTGAAAGATCTCTTTAGACAGAAAGGTGAGAGCGATGTGTTTTCCTGTTTGAGAAGTGCTCCTGTATCTGATTTTAATTAGGATTCTGTTTATTCTCTTTGGTTGTTATCAAAGGGGAATGGGAGGGATTATGAACAGGATTAACTAATGTGTAAATAATGCCGTGTACACTGGCGCACCGATTAAAGGTTTAATGCTTGAGTTAATTTGAAATCCAACTGAAACCTTCGTGTGTAGGTTCTGATTTAATTAAAACTGTTAAATGAAGACTGGCAGGAGCTTTATAAAGGACAAATGATAGTTAAGCAAAGCTACTGAAGCATAGCATTTAATCGCATTAAAATTGCTTTTCAATATCAAGCTAGATAAAATGCGAGACAGAGTTCCTATGAATGTGGCCATATAGAAATGAACTGAATTAAAGGTGCAATAGGTGATTGTCTTCAGAAACATTTTTTGTTATGCTGGTTGAAAGTCTCTTCACATCCCGATAGCAATCATTAAGTTAAGTGGTCTAAATGTATTTATCTGTATTTATATATTCTGTGGAAGGCGTAGGACCAAGAAATGTTCGTCCAATCAAAACGCTCGGTCCGAGCGTTTTTATTGGCTTTCCTGCCTGTCTGTCAATGTATGTATCTGCATACCTCTGCGCACCCTGTTCGTGCAGACAGGATACGTCATCAGCGCGTTCACGCACGCTGTGCAGACAGAGCGAGAATGGCAGACAAACATCAACAACCCGACCTTCCTTCCTGGTATTGAAGGACTTTTAAAGTTTTCTCGCCGGTGAAAGACGCATGATTTAGCCCAGCGTTTCCCAATTCCAGTCCTCGCGCACATATTTTGCATGTCTCGCTTAGTTAACACACCCGATTCAGATAACCAACTCGTTAGAAGTGAGCTACGTGCATGAACTGTGTTCCGATCGATATGATCCCTACACCGTGTTCATTGCTCCCTACTCCCTGAGCAGGGGTTTACTTCACTTCGGAACATGGGCTGGAATTGAGAACGGCTGATGTAGCCTATTGCAGTAATGTTGTCTCTGGTATTCTGGTCTGTGAGCGTCTATGCGTTCAGGGGGCGTGGCTTTGGACAGCGATTGCAGGGAGGGTGGGACAATCGCTTTCAGTGCTATCAGGCTAACGTTAGCATTTTCCAAGATCTCCTACTGCACCTTTAATTTATGACATAGTTATGTTCATCGTTGCCTAAACATAGACCACCATATGATGTCATTTTGACCAAACAATGACCACTTACACAGTTAACACCTAGTGTTAGCTTAGGGGGAAAAACGAAGAATGTAGGAAAAAGAAAAAAAAACTGATATATGTTAATGTATAAAAATGCGATTATTTCATAAGAGAGACAATTGCAGTATGTCAATAACCAGTGTTTTGATTGTGTCAAAGAGAAAGTACTGTAAACAACAACCCCTAATAAAAGATGAGGTACACAGTTCTCACCTGAGGCAGGTGCAGCTGAAGTCCCTCTCTGGGGATTGGCTGTCGGGATGGTGTCTGGTCCAGTTGCATGTTAAAAAGTCCTGACAGAGCCGCTTGGGCCGCCCTCGCTTTCGCCAGCTTTTTATTCCGTCCGGAGCCTTGGAACATCTGAGTTTCTACGGTAACTGCCATTGTAAAGTTCTTGGCATGGCTTTCACCACTCTCCGCCACAAACTCATACTTCAGTCCTGGCCGAAGCTCATTTAGGATCATCACAGCGTTTTTGCCACTGCCTGTAGGGGGCGTTGTGAGTGCAAGGGGTAGCTGGAGAGGAGGACATGACCTGTTGTTGTTTTTCAGCGCCACGGGCAGAGGAAATTCGTTTAGGGAGCAGAGAGACCCATTGCTGCCAAGACTCAGGTAGAAGGGGTCTTCAGGTGGTGCGGGTGTCTCAAATCCGTTAAATAGCATGTCTGGGAAATCTGCTTGATCTGAGGTGAAGTCTGCGTTAACAGTCAGCGTGCGGCCCATCGCGAGGTGAGCTTCGGATGCATTGGGAAACTGAACGAAAGAGCGTAGCGCTTTTTCGGCCGCATTCAGTTTGGCTTTCTTCTTCGTTGGGCCTGAGCCCTCAAATAACTGTCCATTAACCTCAACGGTCATAATGAACACAGGTGCATGTACCGGCCCCGTCTGAGACAGAAGTTTGTACTGCAGTCCCGGTTTGATTTCGTTCAGTTGCATGAGAGCATTTTTCGGCAAGACTGGTCCTTGCGGTTTCCTGCGCTTCTTGGGCCGGAATTTGGAATGCCCGTGGCCTTTGTTGCCCTCCTCCAGAGGGCGTTTCCTGCTCAATCCCCGAGTGTTTCCATTAGCTAAGTGAGGCCCCTCCCCCAGCACTTCTTTGGAGGAGAGGTTGTCCAGGTTGCGGTTTTCTTTAACGTCCATGCTACACGAACCTGTGATGTCCAGAGAGAGTAACTTTCAATGCCTTCCATGCAGGACCTTGTAAATGTAAAATTTAGAGATTCTTTCATCTCTCTTTGTAACTGGATTGAAATGATAGCATCCTAAAAGCATGTTTAGTCTAAAACATTTAACATTATGACAATATTAATATGGTTTAAAAATATTAATATTGCTTTCAGAATTATTATTTTTTAGCTATGACACTTAGATTGAGAGCAAATTGCTTTGTTAACAAAAAAAAAACTCACTAATGTGCAGGTGCAATTATTGCCCAATTAAATGCTAACATTCCCCTAATGAATCAGTGAAAGAGCACATAATCTCTATTTCCATTATTTAGATAGAAAAATGTATTGTAAATACCTACATTTTCCTGGGAATCATGATTTTTTTTTTCCCCAAATATATATATTTTTGACAGTATTATTAAATACAGAATGTGCCATTTTCACCCATACTAAAGAACAACTGCAAACTACCAAAACATCATATCAACCAGTTGCCAAAGCTGATGGAAATGAGTGTAAATTCTCATTTATAACATCCTACAGTAAAAGCTTGACAAGTTACTCCATTTGGTGCTCAGGAAATATAAATTAAAAGAGAGAGAACAGACAGACAGAAACAACTGATATAGAAAGTGCTACCAGAAAATCAGTCTCAGATGACGGTTTGGGACAATCTTGTCATTCCCATCTGAGACAGCAGTTTGCACTGTGGTTGTCGTATAATCTCATCAAGTTGCATCACACAATGTTTCAGCAAGACTAGCCTTGGAAAGTGAAGTAGACACGACTTTTGTTGTCCTTCTCCAGAGGGAGTTTCATTGGATCTTCGGTGGAAGATGTACAGGTAGCAACACAAACCTGTGATGTCCAGAGAAAGTAATTTCGGTCCAAGAGCTTCAATAGTTACATTCATCCCTCTGTAACTGGATTGCGATTGTTATCTTCTAAAAGTCAATTACAAACACTAACAATTATAATGCGGGCAGTTAATGTCAGCTTTCCTTGAAAGGAGAGGTTGTCCAAGTTGCGGTTTTCTTTAACATCCATGCTAACATTCAGATGTCAGCTTTTTAGTGATTATAAAGGGAGCGCTCTTTGTTTGCATTCTGCCATGCCAAACCATGCACGCAGCAGTCCATGCTTGCTTTTCTGTTAAAAATAATAGTGGTTTGTGAATGTTGATGCCTTAGTAACACATTTTTTATCGGGGGCGTTTATGCTGGGATGTTGTGGCTAAGCGAAACGGAACTTACTATTTCATGGATGTACTGAAAAACTACTTTTATGCAGGAGGGAGCAGGGCAAAACATGAATGTTGCGGGCAGGAGTGGGACAAGACAACATATATTTCTGCGGGAGTGGGCGGGTGCGGGACTGAAAAATCCATCCTGCTCAGGTCTCTACTTTGTACTTAGTATCATCTTGTTCAGTTGCACTATAGCATTTTTTGCCAAGACTGGCTCTTGTGTTTTCCTGTGCTTCTTGGGCATCATTGTGGAACAATCATGGCCTTGGTTGCCTTCCACAAGAGACCGTTTCCTGCCCTATTCCTCATGGGTCCCCAAGGGCTTTCTTCATAATTCTGTCTAAATTGTGGTTATCATCCATGTCAAATGAACCTATGATGTCCAGAGAGAGTAATTTTGGCTTTTGATTCAGAAGCTTAGAATGTTAAATCAGTGACAGAAAAGGAAAGATCAACTGAAAGGACTGGAAGTTAAGAGATATAGGAATCAATGGTCAATCTTAAAGTACACCCCCATCTTCTTACCTTACCCTGTTTGCAACCTTTAATACAGATGAAAGTAAAAGTCAGTAAACAAGGGGGAAAAAACAAAACACCACATGGTGTCCACAGATGATTCTTCATATAGTACAAACATTTTACTCCAAACATCGGAAAATGTTCAGTAACAAGAGTTCAAAAAAGGAAAGGTCTTCATTGTGGAAATGAACGAAATGGCAAGAACATAACCTGAAACCCAAAATAATGCTTCAAATCTCCACACAGGTTTTGTGTTAGGAGTGTGAGAGTTTCAGAGTGTTCAACAGCCTTCACTTTTCCTCTGCGCTGCCTGTCTACAAATTGTCCTCCTGGGCACGGTGTTAACTTCCTGACCATGCCCCCTATAGACTCTAAGGGTACTAGGGATTATGCACTAGCTCAAAGGCAACAATCAAGTGGAAAACATGTAACAGGATCTCACTGATAGGGTGTAAAAAAGCAGAAGAGTGCAGAATTCAAGGGCTGTCACTATTTGTGTACATCTGCTATTCTGTTCCAGATTCTTTTTTGGAGCTTTCAGGTACCCTCTTTTTTTAATCCTCTATGGCCCAGTTTCACAGACAGAGCTTAGTTTAAGCCAGGACTAGGCCTTAGTTAAATTAGAATATTTTTATTAAAATGACTTATAAAAAAAACATTACTGGCGTGCATCTCGAGACAAAACAATGGTACTGACATATTTTAAGATATGTCAGTGCAAGTTATTTTCAGTTGAGACATAAGCCTTGTCTGTGAAACTGGGGCTATATCAGTTAACTGCCAAAAAATGACAATGACACTGCTAATTACAATGCAACACTGCAGTTTTTGGAGTGTAAAGGCTATGCACATCAGCTACAAAACAATGCATATGGAAAGGAAGGAAAGAACTGCTTGTGAAAATGGCTTGGCGTTGTACCTAATAAACAAGAAAATACAATAAAGATGGACTGTGGATTTTCCTCAGGAGGTCAAACATACCTCCTTAAACCATTGAAATCTTTTCATCTGCTCTGAATTTAGGATTAGAGTCAAACAGAGAGGAATATCTGTCTAGGTCCTAAGGATAAGTCTTCCATTTTTCCACTTTTAAACAAATGTCATATTTTTTGGCACTTTTCAATAATGCATAAATCAGAACATTGAAAAATTTTTGTTATCCACAAATGAATTTCAAAATGGAGGTAGATATGGAAAAACGAAAAACACTCACTCATGCGTTTCTCTTCATCCACATCCAGACTGCAGAGCTTCTGCTGCCCCCTGGGCCGCCCACCGGCTCCTATTGCAGAGAAACCAAGGACATTTAAAATTCATCTCCAATCATGATTTCTGCACACTGAAGCCATCGGTTTCCACTTACACCCTCCGCCTGCTCCCTTAATGAGGCTAATTAACCAGCTTTAATGATGGGAGACAACTAATGTGCAGGTGCAATTATTGCCCAATTAAATGCTAACATTCCCCTAATGAATCAGTGAAAGAGACAGGCAGAGCACGCTTTGAGAAAACAGTCACTTTTAGCACTCGAGCCTCAGCTTGAAAGTGATCAGAAAAAAGTTTAGAGGAATTAGGAAAGTCTGTTGGGGAGGAACAGGTCTGTTTATTGGATCTATTACTTGAACATACTTAAAAACTGAGGTCATACCAGTTAGAAACGACATCAAAAAGGAAAGATGAATATTGGCAGAAACAAAATAACTGAATCCAAAGGCAGGGAGATATGAAAGCGTCTGTACAGATAGGTTTGAACGAGGATATGGTCGCGTGAAGTGGATACAGTCGATAAGAGAGTCTGTGATAAGCAAGCCTGAGAAGCTGGATAAATCACGAAAGCTATTAAACGTGAGTGACGTGCACAGGCACTTCAACAGAAGCTTTTTAAAGGCGATATACTGACACTTTAGACATAAACACCATTTTATTTCCTGTCATCTCAAGTTTTCAATCTTGACGAAACGTCCCATTTGATGCTAGACTGAGCTGAGAAAAAGTCTTAGGTGAACAAACATGAAATCAAAATACCTTCCTCTTAGAAACCATTATGAATGCAAGAACTGGAAAATAAGGTGTCGGGAGTTGGATAAAATCACATTCTGAATGCGAAATCTGTCCACATTTCACTCAGAGATAAGTGCACCTGCTCGTTGATGGTGATCACCGATTGATGTTGATGGCGGTAAAACGCCATAAAAGAAGGGTTAGCTGTGGTGAACCTCATGAAAATGAAAGCCCGTGGGATAATAGGAGGCATTTCTCACAGTGCGATGCCTGACACATTAGCGAGCGGGATGGATAAATTAGCCTACATCACTCACCACTCAACATCTGCTTTTATAAACGGGAACATGCAACGGGAACAACATACAGACATTTATTGTATTTTACTTGACCTCAGTTTTTCTTTGCATTATTGTTTGGTCATTAAAACACAAATATTCAGTCAAATTGGAGTCAAACTGTATAAAATGATCACTAAACTTGCTTGTGACTCTATAACTGAACTTTTGGCTTGAACTCTTAAACCTTGCCGTTCTTAAAGTAAAAAAAAAACACTTGGCTCTCTTAACGGAGTGTTTAAGATATCAGCTATTAGCTCAAGGCATTTTTGAGTTGAAATGACATCACAGACATGGTTAGCATGTTGGAAACTGTTGCATTTGGTGCTTTAAAACAGCACAGGACGGTGCATTAAATGCCACTCTTGTTCAGCACCATGGAGAGCTGTGAGCTAAGAAAGATGAATTCAGGACCACGGAGAGCAGACGGCTTAGAATGCACAATGAAGGGTAGATGTACGATCATAAGACGAAGCCTGAAAGCGAGCAATAGCTCAGCTCTACAACCCTCCAGCTCATCAAGAAACACTACCGGGAGTGAGAGAGACCAAAGGGAGAGCAGAAGAAATGCAGAAAGGGATAGAACGAGATCTGGACAGAGAAAGGTGTGTGTGTTGGAGTGCATGTTTTATTCTGTTCTTGTGCAGACTGAGAAAGACATTTGGCCTGATTCTCTCCAAGTGTCAGCAAAAGTAAAGAAACAAACTTTCGGTGTCAGCCTGTAAGGTAATACTGTCCACAAGTAGGCCTACTACAAGTTTGGATTAAAGGTAAGTGCAACTAACAGGGCTGTCGCCAAACAGAAATGCCAACTCATTCTTGCAGTCATGCTACCCCAAACATTGGTCTGTTTTAAGATCCTGATCTGTTCAACATGGGCTCAACCAATGGTGTGAGTTTGGGGCGTGGCTATCTGTCTGACTGACTAATAACAGGCAATGACAGTGTTCAGAAAACCTGTTTGAAAACAATCATTGCTTTTCCATTTGGCCACACAAGTGACACAGAAATTGACAATGTTCCTACTCAAAGAAATCATTTCCACCTGAAATCAACTCTACAAGATATTTTACAATGACCTGACTCGAAGTCTCTGAAAAGAGGTCGGTTTCATTTTGAAGAGCACTTTTATGACCAGAGCTTCTTTAAACAATAAAATGCATAAACATTTACTTTGAAAACTTTTACAAAGATTGGTTTAAAACACATGAAAATTCAACTAACATAATATTTTGAATAGACACACGAAACATTCTGCCTACCTTCATTCGTTGTCATGCTGATGATGCCTGTGGGGGGGAATCAGTGACAGACCAATACATAAGGTTAGTTACTACATAATATACAAGACTTTAAAAAAAAAGGTCTTTCCTCAAAAACTGGTAATATTGGTAAGGCACCAAACAATAAGTAGTTCTGCTTTTATATGTGAGCTCAGCTTTGCAAATGTGGCATGGTCTCTATGAACTCTTAGCAAACAATGCTAACAGCCGGTCACAGGCTTTAGCATCGGAGTTAATTGAATAAAGCTCGCCCTCTTTCAGACAATTAGCAGCTGCCAGTACTGCCATGTCTTCTCCACAGGACCTGCAAAATTTTTATGACAGCATTCGTTTAGTGTCGACTCCATAGGGACTCGGCGGGCAGCAGCAGGGCTGCGTGTCAATTCGTAAAGCCAATCAAGTGATTTCATCATTTAACACACATGAACTGAGAGACACACACACACACACACAAACAGTGATAGAGAGAGAGAGCTAGAAAAATGGAGTCAGCCATACTAAGACAGAAGAAAGTTGCATTTTTTCCCATTGAGTTTATATTGAGTCTAAAATGAAGAAGAAGAAAAAAAGGACCGGAAATTGTTTATTCATGTCGTTACTCATTTACAAAAATGTGTTAGTGTTTGTTTGTTTTTTTGCCCATACAATATCAATGGGGTCCAATGTTATGTTGTTTTGGACCCCATTGACTTCCATTATATGGGCAAAAACAGTTAAAACATTGTTCAAAATATCTTCTTTTGTGTTCCGCAGAAGTCAGTCAGTCCTACAGGTTTGGAACGACATGAGGGCGAGTAAACAACATGACTTTTTATTTTTGTTTGAACTAGAAGTAAACTTCTAAAAATGTGAAAAGCCCCCATTATTCGGAACACATGAAGGAGCAAACACAGGTGTCACTGATGTTACGGGTGAGAACAGGTGGGATAGATAGCACACTTTATCAGCAAAGCTCCAGACCAGACCACATGCCACACAGACGGATCTATCACCGAGTCCATCAGAAGGAAAAAAAGAGGGAGAGAGTGTGAAAGTGAGAGAAGGAGACAGGTGGGATGGACACGGTCTCAGTCTTGGCTGGTCAAACCTGAACCGCTTGAGCTAAAGCTGAATTTATTCCCCCCTCCAGTAGATTAAACTCACAGTCCATCCCCCAGGACTTCACTCCACTACACTTGGTCTGGAGGAAATGGTTTTTTTTATCTCCATGTTTGAGCATGAGAGATGATGGCACCATGTTTATCTAATTTGCTGTGCCTCATTTCAGTTCAAAATTCAATATTTTCAACCAGGCATCCATAAGAAAATAAGTCGGCTTTTTGTGTGTGTGTGTGTGTGTGTGTGTGTGTGTGTGTGTATTTTCACCCAGCTGATGCCAGAAAGTTTGTAATCCTTGCTTGAGGATTATTTACCACTGCAGAATTATTCCTAGACAGCAGTCAACTGAGAAAAAAAAAATTAATAAAATTGAGATGCGTTTCTGAAGAAATAAGGTACTTCTTTTTTCTTTTTTTAAAATAATAATAATAATAATAACAACCTTTATAATATTTTTTATTTATCATTATTATATAAATATATACTAGATGCAATTTACAAATATATTACTACATACAATAAATATGAATGGGTCAATTTCATTTTTCAAAAATTACCATTACACTTATCCATTCAATTTGCCTTTAGAACAAGAAAATATCAAATAAACAAAAAAAAATGATTACTGAAATATGAAATTCCCATAATGTTTCATAAATAGGCTTTGTTTTCTAAACATTTCTCCATTCTTTCTCCCTCATAATAATAATAATAATAATAATAATAATAAAGCAATAAATAATAAATATTAATTCATAATTATTATATATTATTATTAATCATTAATAAAATATTAATAAATAATATATATATATATATATAATTTTTTTATTTTTAGATTTATAATATTATTTTTATATTTACATTATTTTATTATTATTATTTACACTTCTTGCAATTCTCATCCCTGCTAAATAACGCTTTATCAACTAGAAAGCTGCAAAAGAGGTTGCCCATTGTAAAGGGGAATATGGGATAAAGGCAAGATCATGCCAAGAAGGAAGGTTTGAATTATACTAAAACAATTGCTTATCAAGCAATTTTAAGAGACCGTGAGCTACAAATGAGCAGGGAAGACATGCGTCCATCAGAGCATCACGATTCTGCAGAAGTGACGGGGAATTCAAAGGTTATCTGTTCACTAAACACGTGAATGATAAAATCTTTTATCTTCACAATAACTCAATTGCTCATCTTTGACTGGCCGCGGCACTGGCGTAACCGTGGTGAGAGATTAGCGGCGTGAAGTGGCCGTCCTAATGAGACGGATTAAACTTCACACACGAGGAGCTGTCTGAATTGAACCTGCTATCTGCTGCCTTCAGCACCGACACGACCGTCTCAAAGAGAGAGAAACAGTACCAGCCTCGAACCTCGACTCAAGGCAAGTCGTAGAGAAGAATAACGGTTGATAGCTACAACACAGCAGGTAGAAATAATGCAAGAACTAGTGTGTAAGAGAGCAGCAAAGTCAGTCTGAGACTCGATTTTGGCACTGACAGCAACAACAGCTATCTGAACTTCAAACACCTTTTGTTCAATGGATTTCCAAGGCTTTTCCATTAGAATTTCCAATTTTCCATTCCATTAGATTAAATAAGAGCTGAGCTCTTAAATCATTTTTTAATAATTTTAAAAAGGCATTTATAACTTATTTTAATTTTAAATTATATATATATATATATATATAGGAAAGTGACTTTTCAATGACTAAGACTGAAATTAATTTATTTTAAAATTCAATAGAAATTTAAATTTAATCATTTTCATGGCAGTTGGCCCCAAGTTTGACTTTTATTTGCATTGACGGCGATATAAAGTGTCAGAAATAATACTAACAAACAGGACAATTCGTTGTACAAACAGAAATCATGTATACTCAACTCTAAATATTACGTTTGCTGTGCAATAACTTTATTAACACAAGAACAACTAAATGTAAGATTATAAAATTAATATACAATTACTGTTCCAGCCTTTCAAAATGGCAAAACATTTCCAGGTTTCCCAAGATCGTAAACCTTGTTTAACTATATCTTGGCATTGATACGATGCAAATAAAAGCATCGCAAACGAAACTAATACTAACACACAATTTGTGCAAACAGAAGTTACATCTACTCAAAATACAAGAAAAGTCACAGTTACAGGATTTTTACAGGACTTTTTTTGTTTTTGTAGATTCCAGTTTTATGTAGTTCAAACAATGAATCAAACAAACCAAAATTGAAAAAAAAACAAGTGTCAAACGTTTACATAAACATTTGCGATTACGCGTTTACGATTAAACGTTTACACACACTTAGATCCAGAGCGACTGAAAGAGATTTAGGTTTTATGTGGAAAGACAAACGCTTTACCTTTGCGTTCGGATCGTTTTTTGCGTCTTCTCTTGAACCTCCTGCGAACGAGGCAGTAATACGCTCCCATGCTTTGAGAGCAGGTCTGACTCTGTGCCATACCGCCGTACACTAACCGCAAACACGATCTCTCTCTGAAGTCAACTTCAGCAGGAGTGAGGGGTGAGACGGAGGGAACGAGAGCGAGGAGGAGAGCAGCAGTGATGTGTTGTGGAGAGGGAGGGCTGACGCTGAGATGTAACCTGCTGTCAACTCTACTAGTCACTCCCTCTTGTTACTGTCATTGCAGACATCTGAAACGAGCTTTCGGCTTTTTCTTTAGTCAAATGCACATCATTTACCTTATAGTTATCAACACACAACTGAAGACTAATACCTGTTGTTTGCCAGTTCTTATTGTTAATAGTCGCCACTTTTTTATTTTATTAAGTAAGATAAAAACACAAATAATTACATAAAAAAAAAAAATCTAAACAAAATTAAAATTACATTAAAGTATATATATATATATATATATATATATATATATATATATATATATATATATAAAAAAAAAATTTT
>NW_015505474.1:132927-140749 GCF_001515645.1 Sinocyclocheilus grahami
TTCCTTTTGAAGCTCCGCCTACCACGAAATCTCACTGGTTGAAAAACTACTGATATGAAGAGACGTCCGTCACAGGCGACACAAATCTGCATTAGACTTGGAAAAGAGGCGATCAAATTAATAAGACTATTAAATTACTTATACTATCGCCATATTAGGAGGGCAGAAAAACGGTGCTACCAATCATCTTTAAGATATTCCCTCTCACACTAAAACAACACCTGGGCTGCGTTCAGCCCCGACAAAACGGTGCAAAACGTGTTTTAAACGGAACCCCGTTGCACACCGTTTGTTTCCAGGAAACATGTCGTTCAAACCCTGACTTTATATCTCACAATTCGGACTTTTTTTTCACAGAATTGTGAGATATAAACTCGCAATTGCAATTAAAAAAGTCGCAATTACCTTTTTTTATTTTTTACTCAGTGGCGAAAACGGGCTCTCTGATTGAACAATGACAAAATCAAACAATTTAATTAATTAATTACATAATTAATTAATTAGTAGGTAAATAATAATAATAATAATAACACCAAATTAAAATAAATGAATTTAAATTAAAATATAAAAATAGTACAAGAATACAAATTAAAATAAATAATTTGAAATGTATTTAAAACGTGATGACAATATAAATTAAAATCAAATCAAATGTACAGTAACTAAAATACATTTAAATGAAACAATGTAAATAAAAGCTAAATGTTTAATAAACAACTACCAGTCTCTTATTAAACAATGAAATAAAATGAAAAAAAAAAACATTTATAAATTAAACAGTGATAAAAAATAATACTAATTAAAAATGTTAAAACTAAATTTAAATATAAAAATAAAAAATATTTACGTTAAATAAACTAAATAAAACAAATAGCTACAAGCTGCAATTATATGAAGAAGAAAAAACTAGCTCAAATGAAAGTGATTTGACTAATCAGACTTTCCTTTTTATTCTTGAACTCGTGGACCCCCATTTCATGTTTTTTGCAGACATTACCATTTAACTGGAAAAAACAGTGATTGAATATTACATATATTGATATTAAACCACAATGAAACTGTATCTCTCTCACACACACACACACACACACACACACACACACAAACTGTTGTATTGCAGACAGGGCCCTGTTGAAATATTTAAAGCATTACAATAGACCCTTTACATTTTCTCATTACGCCAGCATCTCATCGTTAATTCATTAAACATTTGAGCTCATAAGACTAGAACTTCATTCCCATATGAATCATTGACTCAGTTTGCATACATTTAGCATTTAAGTGCTTGTATCCGACCCCTGCGAAGACTCAACTACATAGACAATTGGCTCTGAATCAATATGTTTTCAAAGAAAATGAGATTATTAACTATTACCATACATTCACAACAACAAAACAAAACACTAAAATGAGTCCCGGTGCAAAGCCCACAGGAGGAAACGTTCCCAGCAAACATCCTTTACAAATCTTTTTAACGGTTCCTCATGTAATCTGCTCAGGTCGTGTACGGCTGCCTTTTGTTTAACATTCACGATTAAAGCTAAAAGTAAACAGAAGTATCCGACTCAATTTAACTGTGCAAAAAACACACACAAAGCCCCACTTGAGACAAATACGAGCTGCTAAAAACAACGTCTAATTAAACAAAAGCTGTTTTTTGTTTCCAAATTAAAATGTAACATCAAGAGGCACGTCAAATCACAGGGTTGACTGAGAAAACATATTATCAGAAAATTTAATATTAGCAGTGGAATATATACGCACACTGTGATGTTTAATGAATATAGATTTTTTTTTTCTGGAAAGAAAAATACTTGTTTATCGCTTCAGTTTCTAAGAAAAATACAAATTAAATTTTTTTTTAAATAAAAAGTATTAAAAACTGATGAAAAATAATAAAAAATAATAATAATAAAAAAAAAAGATTATATATAAAAATAAATATAAGTTAAATAAAGTACATAGCTGCATCATATGAACAAATTGGTGGCTAAGAACAATCATACTTTCCTTTTGAATCATTGAAAGTATTGAAAGATTCATAAAGTAGCTTTCTTTGTTTTAAAGAGAGAGAGAAAAACACTTGTTTATTGCTTCAGTTTCTATGAAAGAAAATTAATCAATTTAAATTTAATATTAAATAATGTTTTACAAATATATATTTTTAAAAGTCTTAATAAAACAGAGCTTCTATAAAGACTAGTTAGTTGTGCAGGCAAAAAATGTAGTTTTACAAATCAACTGTCAAAAAAGTGCCTTGACCAACTCCGGAGAAATCTAATTAAAATGTTCCCGTTGAAGAAGTTCCCCGAGTCCCCACGACTCTAATGGACTTGCATTTGCAAGGGGACAAACTAATGTTTCGCAGGGTCAACCGTCTTATTCGTCAGAGGACAAATGTCAAAGAAATGCACACAATATCAATTTCACAATGAAAAAGATATGAACACCCCCTAATGACTCCTACCAGTTTGTCAAAATCATATACATATATACATATTAGTCTTAAAGGAGACATATTATGCCCCTTTTTACAATATGTAATATAAGTCTCTGGTGTCCCCAGAGAAGTTTCATCTCAAAATACCCCACAGATCATTTATTATATCATTTTGAAAATGCCTATTTTGAGTGGAAGCAGAAACACGCTATTTTTCGGGCCTGTCTCTTTAAATGCAAATGAGCTACTGCTCCCCGTCCCCTTTTCCAGAATACAGCTGCGCCATTACAGCTCGGACCTGCTAAAAACATCTGTTTTGATTCTGATTATCATGTTTATCGCGCTGAAATCATGCGTTTTAAACCATATGAGTTTAAACTTGCGTGAGAGCACACGGACAGAAAGCGGCTGTCACAGCATGCGAGTACTAAACTAAGTTCTCTCAAAAAACACACACGAGTTACAAAAACAGTGGGTTATGTCTGTGAAGGTAAACAGCTGGGAAATAAATCACATTTATTTTAGATCTGTGTGGCAGCAGCAATATACATTAAATAAATCAATAAATCCACTGCTGTCTTGTCTCCTCTGAGGCTGGGACTCTAAACAGTGTTCAGTGCTCGTCTGTGCAGCCAAAGGCAGAACAGTTAGGAAGTTTTGCTAGAACTTTCGCCATGGCATTAGAACTGGTACACCGTTGTCGCTTGCGAAATCAAAATGACGGCGCCGTGTGTGGAAACTTACAGATTAAGGGGCGGTAATATTATAATGAGATCCCTTTGCAACGTCACTAGGGGAGCGGAATCAGACGTGCTTGTTTTCTCAGACGCTTGCAGAAAAAGGCTTCCCAAAAAAAGTGACTGGGTTAATCTTCTTCACGTTTCCTTGGTTGGTAGATGCACTGGAGACCTGATTATAGCACTTAAAACCTGGAAAAGTCCGATTTTCATGATATGTCACCTTTAAATAAAGTCCCTTAAAGTCCCACATCATAGATCAAACTAGACAGTCAAATCTTCTGTAGCTCTCAAAAACCTCATTCATTTGCAAAGTGACTGGGTTCATCTTCTTCACGTTTCCTTGGTTGGTAGATGCACTGGAGACCTGATTATAGCACTTAAAACCTGGAAAAGTCCGATTTTCATGATATGTCACCTTTAAATAAAGTCCCTTAAAGTCCCACATCATAGATCAAACTAGACAGTCAAATCTTCTGTAGCTCTCAAAAACCTCATTCATTTGCTGTACAGATGGGGCCGCCTGACAGAAGATCATTAAAATCTTTTTCTCTCTTGTAAAGCACTCAATAAAGATCAATGCTTCATTGCATTCATGCTTGAACAATGAAACCACAACTACTATAATTCAACCCACAGATTAGAGTAAACTTGTCAGATTACTTGTGCAGCTACTATAACGACGCTGCATTGCGACAGCTGCTCAAAACTTGAAATCTACCACATTAAGTTTGACTTATTTGGTACAAGAAACCTACAGACTAACACTTTTAGTGTTTTTGAGTGAAAATATAAATTACAGCAGTGTAAAATGCAAACTCTTTACAGAGAGACTGCCTCTCACACAACCCATGTGGCAAAAAAAGATGATTCATACTTCGTGACCTGATGATTCAGCTGGAGAAGCTTCAGTTGTGTTTGCTAACAGCTGGCTCGTGACTCCAAAAAAAACAGAGAGAAACCATAAATTCACGTCATCGTGTAGAGAAGAGCCACTTCAGCACAAAGACTCATGCAAAACGTTGATATTGTTCAAATCATCTGCTTCTGGTTGATTAATTAGCTTCAGTTTGGCTGGTTAACATGGTCTGTTTAATTAGATGCTGGAACTACAACATGTTTTGCACCTTTTTCACTACAAAATATTGACTGCATTCACCAAATAGTACAGTATACTTCCAGAGTGCACTGCGTGGTACAGTGTATCCCATAATGCAGTGTGCTTAACCTATTTTCAATGCGATAAACAACCACAAGCATCAGCCAATGATCTTGACCAAAAAATATAAATGTACTCTTTGACCATTCAAGTTTGAATTCAGTTTCTTTATGGGAACAAATTTGGAGAAATTTACTGGAGCATTACATCACTTACTCACCAATGGATGCTCTGCAGTGAATGGGTGCCGTCAGAATGAGAGACCAAACAGCTGATAAAAACATCACAATAATCCACAAGTAATCCACATGACTCCAGTCCATCAATTCATGTCTTGTGAAGAGAAAAGCTGTGTTTATAAGAAACAAATCCATCATTCAGACGTTTTTTGTTTTTTTTTTATCTTCCAACCGTTGCTTCTGTCTTGAATAGTAATATTATGGATCGAGTCCTCTATCCATAATATTGCTTTCTCCATTAAAAAGTTGTCTCGTCTGAATCAAGAGCAAAATCTGCACAGATCCAGCATTGTTTACAAGTGAAAATAGTCCAAAACAGTTTTAAACAAATATGTCCGTGGATTTTGACTTGAGAGGACAAAAGGGGATGAACTTATATTATTATTGACTTGATTTGGACTTTAAAACTTAAAAGGCTTTAATAATGGATTTGTTTCTTATGAACACACAGCTTTTGAATGAATGAATGAACCATTTTATCAGCTGTTTGGACTCTCATTCTGACGGCACCCATTCACTGCAGAGGATAAATTGATGAGCAAGTGATGTAATGCTAAATTTCGCCAAATCTGATGAAGAAACAAATGCCAAAAGCACTTTTGGCACTTTTGCCATCCAGGTGTTCTATGTGCATGAAAAATTAGCATTCTGTGAAAAACAGTAGCTCGAGGTCCTAAGCTCAACAGTATTTAGCAACATTATATTCAGGCTGGGATATTTGTATTGTTTAGTGAACCAAATCTTGCATCACTGAGACATTTTCAGTATAAACCCAAAAAGAGGACATATATATAAACAATCACAACACACTCACCAATAAACTCATGGTAAGATTCCAGTGTAAGACAGCAGCAAATACATGGGTAGATATACTAATTGACAAACAGGTGGAATGAACCAGGAAGAGGAAACCAACAAGTTTTTCACAATAAAAGACATGCATAATCTGGTGTTAAAAGGTCATAAAATTGTTAAGTATTTAATGGTCAAGAACAATGGGCAGGTTCACTTTAGGACAAACCAGAGACTAGTAATACATCACTTTAGACATTGAACCGAACATGTAAACTCTTGAATGGTTTGTTAAATATGTTAGTATCTCCACCAGGGCAGCATTAAATAATAAATAATTAAGTATGAATAAATAATGTGTTATTTGTTTACTAATCTTAAATAATGTGAAAAAGTGATAGAAAAATAATAAAATATTACATATTAAATATAAAATAATGTTATATTAAATAAAAATATTTCTTGCTATTTTTACAGTGCCTCTTTTTTATTATTTTGCGAAATAAAGAAGCAGATTTTGTGCAGGGTATGGGTGCGCTCCTAATCTATACTGAACCTGTGGCTGTTTTACACAAGATGATATTACCGTGACTTAAGTGCAATGTGTGATATTGAAATAAAGAACTTTAGTACATTCCCATCCTAATTCTAAACTGTTTGATGTAAAACGGGCTGTAAGATCATCTAACCTAAGCCTCCGAAATGCAATTTCTGTTAAAGAGCTCTTATAAAAGATCAAGTTTTGGCAAACTGCTTGATCTCTGGCTTATATGTGCTAAGAATGACCGTCAAACTATCAAAGCCAGCTTTAAAACCAACCAGGAACTGATGAAGATCTTGTTATAAGCATTAAACATTGAAAGGAACCCAGTCTAAAATATTCATAAAACTTTAAAATGTTCTGATCTCTGTATTCTGTTTGACTTTTCATTGTGTATTATGTTTCTTCTTTCATTTTAATCAAACCAGGCTCAATTCCACGTCTTTGCGCACCTCATTTCATTGCAGAATTCATACTTGCCCGGGCAAGTGGTTTTGATTGTTTTTCCTTAAAGGGGGTCATATGATGCGATTTAAATTTTTCCTTTTTGGAGTGTTACAAGCTCTTGGTGCATAAAGAAGATCTGTAAAGTTGCAAAGACTAAAGTCTCAAATCAAAAGAGATATTCTTTATAAAAGTTAAGAGTCAGCCACACCTACCTAAAATGGCTTGTTCGAACACGCCCCCACATATCTATGTCACTATGTGGAAATATTAGCATAATGCCGCCCAAATGTGCATGCAAAGAAAGAAGGCGTGGTTTCAGGAACAGCAGTAGTGTTGATGCAGCCATGTCAGGGAGATGCTGTGTGTTTCAGTGCGAAAGCAAAAGCACTTTATTTGGCCTTCCGGAAGTAATAGAGGACCTACAATAATGTACAGTATTTGAAAAATAATGTGTTTTTTGAACATTAAAGCATGTCAACATATTCTGTTACACCAAATACACAAAATAATGATCTTTAAAATAGCATCATATGACCCCTTTAAACAAACTATGATTGGAATTCAAACAAAAATGAACAAAGCCGGTATAGAACAGCGACAGAGACTTAGTTCAAACACTATTTGCATTGATCACAACTTCCGTCCTTAAATTAATGTGGATTAATGTGTCCCTATATTATATGCAACTATATATGCTGTTATATATAATAATATATTATGTCTTTATTTGATTTAAATGTGTGTAATTTTATATTTGTAAATATATAAATATGTATAATGTAAAAGTACTTTTAAAAATAAAAAATATAAAAAAAATAAGACACCATCTTTATTTTTCATTATAATTTAATACTTATAATAAATATCACAATAAACAAAAAAATATAAAAATGATATATTAAAATAATAAAATTACAAAAAATTAAATAAAACTAAAACGCTTCCCAGCCAATAACCTCCCAAGACAACAAAAAAGGTTTGGGGATTTAAATTAATATCATTATGTAATATGTCTATTATTATCATTATTATTATGTATTATTTAAAATAGCCAACACCATAACTTAAAACATCGGCATGTATGATCTCAGATATATATGTAAAATAATAATAATAATCATCATAACAATAATAATTGTCCATAACAGTGCACAGAAACCAACTGCTGGCCCTCATGAGAGACAAAAGCAGTTGGGACAGAGGCTCCTTTGACTTGAGTCGTACATTTGGTTGCAACTTAGGTCAGTTTGTCTGGTTAGTAGTTTGAATAACACAAAACATAATCAACCACATAGGCTATCTGTATATGAGCATAAATCATGACTGAAGCTCGTGGACCACTGGATGCTGAACTGTAGATAACAGACCACTGATTAACATTCATCCTTTGATTTGATACAGGGATCTTAGAGTATTGGTAAAATGCACGATAATGTAAATTAAAAGCATTGCATATATCAATGTGTC
>NW_015505474.1:141403-192723 GCF_001515645.1 Sinocyclocheilus grahami
AATAATGTACAGTATTTGAAAAATAATGTGTTTTTTGAACATTAAAGCATGTCAACATATTCTGTTACACCAAATACACAAAATAATGATCTTTAAAATAGCATCATATGACCCCTTTAAACAAACTATGATTGGAATTCAAACAAAAATGAACAAAGCCGGTATAGAACAGCGACAGAGACTTAGTTCAAACACTATTTGCATTGATCACAACTTCCGTCCTTAAATTAATGTGGATTAATGTGTCCCTATATTATATGCAACTATATATGCTGTTATATATAATAATATATTATGTCTTTATTTGATTTAAATGTGTGTAATTTTATATTTGTAAATATATAAATATGTATAATGTAAAAGTACTTTTAAAAATAAAAAATATAAAAAAAATAAGACACCATCTTTATTTTTCATTATAATTTAATACTTATAATAAATATCACAATAAACAAAAAAATATAAAAATGATATATTAAAATAATAAAATTACAAAAAATTAAATAAAACTAAAACGCTTCCCAGCCAATAACCTCCCAAGACAACAAAAAAGGTTTGGGGATTTAAATTAATATCATTATGTAATATGTCTATTATTATCATTATTATTATGTATTATTTAAAATAGCCAACACCATAACTTAAAACATCGGCATGTATGATCTCAGATATATATGTAAAATAATAATAATAATCATCATAACAATAATAATTGTCCATAACAGTGCACAGAAACCAACTGCTGGCCCTCATGAGAGACAAAAGCAGTTGGGACAGAGGCTCCTTTGACTTGAGTCGTACATTTGGTTGCAACTTAGGTCAGTTTGTCTGGTTAGTAGTTTGAATAACACAAAACATAATCAACCACATAGGCTATCTGTATATGAGCATAAATCATGACTGAAGCTCGTGGACCACTGGATGCTGAACTGTAGATAACAGACCACTGATTAACATTCATCCTTTGATTTGAAACAGGGATCTTAGAGTATTGGTAAAACGCACGATAATGTAAATTAAAAGCATTGCATATATCAATGTGTCCGTCAATAAATGTGAATATTACTCACAGTGTGATGCTGGGTTGATATGCTGGGGTGAGATTAATCCTGGTGAACAAAAAGCATCCGAAATGAACAACCCGAAATCAAAGGCAAATGCCAAAGGAAAGATAAATGCTGAACAGAATCTGTTACAAGGCGGGCGTGCAGCTTTTCTCGACACCCGTTGAATTAACGCACGCGGAGCATCACTGCATTCCACACCGCGAGTCTTTTAATTCTGCGCGTTTGCATCTGCGATAAGAGCGCAGTGATGTAACGGAGTACTAACCGATGCGGACACCTGATTGGCCAGAGGGTGGGCGGGCGCTTTACTCTCTGTCGTTTGATTGGCGCATCAGAGCTTGACGGGCCCAATTCTAGCGCTGATTGGTCAGAGAGACGGAGGTATGGTTTCATTTATACGGAGTATAATTAGATTATATATGTATAACGTGTAATATATTTTACTTTCACACACATCACAATTATACTTAAGGATATTTTAGTGCCTTTCATAGACAAATCACATCGGTCTCTCTCCCCACAATGATTATTCATGCTTCTGTTCTGTTACAGTATGCACTCACATGTTACAGTTTTCACAGTTCCATCGGGATACATATATTTTTAAGCAAAATTGGAATTTAACTAATAATATTGCATACTTAAAAATAGTGTCTGACTAAATGATCGTCTAAAAGAGATGCTCAACCATCGCTGGATTATTTTGCATTTCAATGAATGAATAAATAGAATTTTATAGAAAAATAAATATTTTTATTTATATATATAAATAATTCCTAAATTTGAGCCTGTTGATAAAGACCAATGAACGAAGGCTTTTCGTGGTTACTTATTATGTATTATTTAAAATAGCCAACACCATAACTTAAAACATCGGCATGTATGATCTCAGATATATATGTAAAATAATAATAATAATCATCATAACAATAATAATTGTCCATAACAGTGCACAGAAACCAACTGCTGGCCCTCATGAGAGACAAAAGCAGTTGGGACAGAGGCTCCTTTGACTTGAGTCGTACATTTGGTTGCAACTTAGGTCAGTTTGTCTGGTTAGTAGTTTGAATAACACAAAACATAATCAACCACATAGGCTATCTGTATATGAGCATAAATCATGACTGAAGCTCGTGGACCACTGGATGCTGAACTGTAGATAACAGACCACTGATTAACATTCATCCTTTGATTTGATACAGGGATCTTAGAGTATTGGTAAAATGCACGATAATGTAAATTAAAAGCATTGCATATATCAATGTGTCTGTGAATAAATGTGAATATTACTCACAGTGTGATGCTGGGTTGATATGCTGGGATGAGATTAATCCTGGTGAACAAAAAGCATCCGAAATGAACAACCCGAAATCAAAGGCAAATGCCAAAGGAAAGATAAATGCTGAACAGAATCTGTTACAAGGCGGGCGTGCAGCTTTTCTCGACACCCGTTGAATTAACGCACGCGGAGCATCACTGCATTCCACACCGCGAGTCTTTTAATTCTGCGCGTTTGCATCTGCGATAAGAGCGCAGTGATGTAACGGAGTACTAACCGATGCGGACACCTGATTGGCCAGAGGGTGGGCGGGCGCTTTACTCTCTGTCGTTTGATTGGCGCATCAGAGCTTGACGGGCCAAATTCTAGCGCTGATTGGTCAGAGAGACGGAGGTATGGTTTCATTTATACGGAGTATAATTCGATTATATATGTATAACGTGTAATATATTTTACTTTCACACACATCACAATTATACTTATGGATATTTTAGTGCCTTTCATAGACAAATCACATCGGTCTCTCTCCCCACAATGATTATTCATGCTTCTGTTCTGTTACAGTATGCACTCACATGTTACAGTTTTCACAGTTCCATCGGGATACATATATTTTTAAGCAAAATTGGAATTTAACTAATAATATTGCATACTTAAAAATAGTGTCTGACTAAATGATCGTCTAAAAGAGATGCTCAACCATCGCTGGATTATTTTGCATTTCAATGAATGAATAAATAGAATTTTATAGAAAAATAAATATTTTTATTTATATATATAAATAATTCCTAAATTTGAGCCTGTTGATAAAGACCAATGAACGAAGGCTTTTCGTGGTTACTGACCCCGTGTGTGTGTGTGTGTGTGTGTGTGTGTGTGTGTGTGTGACTCACTCATATGCGGGGGGATTCAGTGCGCGTGCGTCCGACCCGCTGAAGGATGAAGAGGAGGAAGAGGAGGAAGACCGCGGGCATATACCGACGCATATGACTTTATATAACAGCCGATTTTTATCTCAGAAATCTTATTACTAGCCTATAATACAGTAGCTATTTTATCCGTAAAAAATACAGTAAGCTATTTCAATGAACACTAGTGGGAGAATTCACAAGAAACTGTGCTTCGTTTTCATGAATAATAATAATGTCACAACGAGGGGAAAAAATAATATTCTATGCTCATATTTATAAGTTCTTCCTTTTGATTTGGGTGTATATTATTGCCCAGTCATGTTCTTGGCAGATTTTGAGAGATTCACTAATACAATGCATTCATCAAGATTCATAATTCACCTCATAATCAGTTCATTTGAATCTTGTTATAGTACACTATACAACACTTACTTTTTCATTTTATGCTTAAAATATATAATATGAAGCTTCATGTGTTACATGAAGTTAACTTGAGCATGACTCTCTTTAAATGTGAAAGAATATTGTAATGAATACTGACCAGGTTCAGAAATAAATGCCACAGTAATCAATAGAAACACAAAATAAAATAAGATAATAAAAAACAAAAAGTGAGGTTAAAAAAACAAACATGAAATTAAAATAATAAAATACATAAATAATTTTTAAAAATCAAGAGGTATGTGATGTTTTTGTAACTTTATATATTATTTAATGTAAATATTATTATTTAGATGCAGAATTAATTCAATTGCATTCAACAATTTATTTGACAAAAGGATGACACATTGTACTGAAGTTAAAATATAGATTCCAGGAATATTTCTCCATTTCTGACACCGATTGCAAATGTGGCTACAATTATTGCTGAGCAGATTTTTTTATTTCAGTCAGTGTGTAGTGTGTATGTTTGGGCATAAAAAAGTCAAAGTCCACTCCAAAGTGAGATTTTTTTTATTTATTTTTTTATCCCTTTTCAAGAACTACAACGAACGGCTCGTTTGGACTACAGCGTTTGGTTTCCGGGCTTTGTGATATCACAAAGTGGTCCAAAGTCCACTCCACAGCGTTTGTTTTCCGGGCTTTGTGATATCACAAAGTGGCTCATCAGAATATCATTACAAATAATTCCTGCCTACAGAAATTGGAATAGTTGGGGGGTGGGGAGGGACGAGGTTGTAGTTAGAACGCTTGGTTGAGTGAGCGCATGAGACGAGACGACGAAGAAGAAGTGCTGCTGCAGAGTTAGTGCGTCAGAGAAAACCAAGAAGAAGAGCTGCTGTGCTGTAGCCTCAAATTTTCGGCATGTCTAGAACAATTCTTACAAGTATAACATGACGTAGCTGGGCGCCACGGACAGAAGCCGCCGGTGTGCCTACACTCAGAGAAAATAATGTATTTGAATTTTAAAGATGTCGCGCGACGTGACGCTGCGCTTCTGGTCCGGAGCGCGGCCACCTGAAACGCTGTTTTTTTCCCCTCCATGCCCAAACGTCTTTGTTTGGGTTTCCGAAAGTGGATGATGTCAGGAAACAGTGGTTGCAATTTATTTTTTAACTCTGTTCCTGAGCATTATAACCCCAATTCGCTATTGTGTGCTGCGCATTTTATTGAGGACAGCTCCCACAACATGAGGGAGTACAGTGCCGGATTCGCCAAAAGCTTTTGTTGAAAGACGGAGCAAGGGGCGTGGCAGTACTGAAACACCGTCTAAGCTGTTCGCCAATCACAACGCACTGGGACAGCTAACCAATCACAACACATTTTGTTTTTCGGAAGGCGGACCTTCATCAAAGCCGGAACTAATCTAGCCGTTTGTGGCAGACTGGGGAGAAAGGAATTTTAATAATGTAAATTATGTGAAAAATAATGCGTTTTTCGAACCACCAAGCATGAGAGCATGTTCTAGTACACCCCCAAAACAAACTCAAGACTTTTTAAAAGAGCATAATAGATGGACGTTTGTCCTTTAAGATGGAAATGTTGCTTTTCTTTTAACTTCTTGTCATTGAAATCGAACACATTTCACCATCTAGTATCATACCCTATAATGAATGGATTTAGGACAAACCAACGAGCACACGCTGAGAGGAATCTAGTGTGGGTGAGGAACATCTACTATCTACACCCACATTCCTCACTCACTTAATCACAAGCATGACACATTACATACGCTTCTGCTATTCCATAATGCTGAGTTTATACGCAACCGAGCATTTGATGGGGGGTTGTGAAGAGGATCCAGTTTGGCAGAAATGAGAATCAACAGAAGGTCCTCCTCAATATCAGACAGCCAAGCGCCCCTAGAGTAAAGCCGTTAAGAGAAGTCAGGTTAATGATGACAGGGTTCAGGTTCCCATTTCACCTTTATCTCTGAAAAGTGTTGCTGCTATGCCGCCCTTTCCTTCTTTTTGCAACGAGTTACCATGGAAATACAGAGGCACATGCTAAACGTCTGATATATCAGCTCGCGTTTTAAGTAGAGGCTTTTGTCTGTGATACTCAATGAACGAATGCAGCAGGTAGAGTCATTTTATAGTGAGGATTTTTTTTCCATTTTATCGTTATAAGACAAGCTTTTCTTAGCATGTGCTGGTAATAAATAAAAAAACATATGCATAGTCATTTTCCACTGGATTTATTTTTATCTTACCAAGAGCAAAAACACATTAAATATCTGGTAACATGATCATTAAAGCAATTCGTTTTGCACAATCTCATTTACGAAATAACACAGAGAAACTGCGATAAACCGTTTCCGTCATAGTGTTAATGCGGTGTCAGATATAGCAAGTTATGCAAATCTCGGGACTCCTCTTTGTTTTCATGTACTATTATGAAGTATAAAACCAGTTTGACTGTATTTGCTTGTTTTGAGGTTCCAGCATATAATAAAATACAGTTCTTTACGTCTACCAACAGGGCGGCGCTGCAGAGTGGCGATTAACTCTGTTCGTCTTCCTGTTTGAGTCGTTTTCGCAGGTGTTCACCAATCGCAGCTAAAGGGTTGGTCTTGAAGATGGGATTTTTCATGGCTTCGCTGAAGTGAGATGCTTCCGTCTCGCTGGAACCAGACAAAAATAACGATTCGTTTGACATTTGACTTCCTTAAAATATCTGTGCACAATAAAAATGTTATGTCACAAAACCAAAAAAGCTTACAATGGTGAACAAACAGATCTGCTAAATTTACCTTTGAAAGTAAATATTTACATTTTACCTAAATATATTTTATATTTATTATATATTTTATTAGTATAAAGAAAATTAGGGATGTTTGTAAGACGTAGAAGATTTTTACTTTGACATTTCAGTAAAATGACTTACATGGCAATTATAGGTTTGGTTATTTATTTAAATAATTGAATTGAATTGAATATAAATTAAATAAATAATTAATAATATTCAATACATTTTATACAATTAAAATACAATTATGTATAACAACAAAGCCTTAAAAAATATTAATAATTATAAATAATATTTATTATTTTATTATATTATTAATAATAATTTCATTTAAAATAAATATATTATTTAAATAAAAAGCCACATTTGCAGTCAATGTCATCCTTTTGTCAAATTTTATTTTAATGCTTTACAATTGAAGAATTGCTGCATCTTATGCATGTATATGATGTTATAAAAAACAGGTATTAATTCGCTCACATTACGAATTAAAATAGTTATTTATTTATTTTTTGAGGAACTTCTTAAATTATGCTTAATTGTCAAGACAATAATTAAGCATAAAAAAAGTAAAAAAAATAAATAAAAAAAAGTCATAATATCCCTAAAAATAGGCTTTATATTCTTGGTGAGATTTTTGTGATTCAGGTTTTTTTGGGAGATTTTCCCATTAACCACCAGGTTTTTATAAAAACTCTGGTGCTGAATGATTGATGAAATAAAATACTGATGTGAAATTAACATTAGCAAAGTGTGGAAATGAAAGGGAAGCCATTATCTTACAGTAGTTTTCGTTTCTGGGCTGGGTTCATCTGGCTGAAATTTGTGGGTTCTGGTTTCTTCTTAACCGAACTGTGGTGAGAAACAAGAACAAACAATTGTGCTACATACAGAGCGATATATATTTATCATCATTGACTTAAAAAAAAAAAAAACATCTCTCAAGTGTTTTATATACAGAGATTTAGAGGCATGTTTGAAGATGCTCTTTGAAGTTCTCCAGACGCAGGCTTTCCTCACACAAGTGTTATTTATTACTCACACAAGACTTCACAACATACATCAAATGACTAACAGAAAAAACACCACAAACACAAACGGAGAAAACAAACGGACTAATGTGTTTTTGATCAAAGCAATTAAACAGTTGTGGGAAAGATTTTGGCTTTCATATTTTCAGGTGCACAGCCAAATTCAATTAATCTACAAAAACAGCGTGACTGCTGTCGACACGTGGCATGCTTAATTTCTTAAGAAATACATTTAGAGCCTGTGTGTGCAATATAAATATACTTTTTTTTTTTTTTACTATAATCTGTTTACGGGGGATTGCCAAAAATATAAAATAATTAAATGCTTAGTGCGCTGCTCAAGGTTTACATTTCAACACCAGGGTTATTATAGTTAACTAAAATAAAAACATTTTCATTGCTTGAAAGAAAATTAACTTTAACTGAAATAAAATAAAATATAAAAAAACCTTAAATTTTTGGGCAACATATATAGGCAAGACAACATTTCTAATTTTCATTTAATTTAATTTATTTCATTTCATTTAACTTGATGTACTAAAACTGAAATAAAAATTAATAATAAAAATAAATAAATAAAAACTAATAAAAATGACAAAAATGCACAAAAAACAAATCACAAAAAAATTAAATAAAATCTAGCAGATTAAATTTTTTTCCAAAAATATTTTAAATCATGTTTATATAGATGGCTTTTCCATATATAAATATCTTGTTTATTTACATGATTTCACACACCTGACCAATGTGTTTTCATAACTTTTCCAGTGGTTTGTTTTTTTAAACCACTTTTAAAAATGGTATTAATATACATGACTTTTCAATATGTAAAAATTGCAAATGTTAATACTGATAGTAGGCATTAATCCTGAGCTGATACAGAATTAATATGTTAAACAAAATGAGATGTCATGTTTTGGCTTTACCATTTTATTAAAAAAATTGTTTAATTATATTAAATATTAAGTGAATGTATAGAACTCAAGGGCAGAAAGAGAAAAATATGAACCCTGGATTGCAGAAAATTAATACAAAAAAGAGAAACGGGTGCTGAATGAAATCCGTTTGTACGATGTGTTGTTTCAAGGCACTACAGTAATTCATGCCAGAAAATACACAAATATGCATCAGTTATCGCAGAGGATATCCCAGCATACATAACCAATGTACTTGGCTTGTCGAAATGAGAAAAGTGAGGGCTTACGCTTTGTTTTTCCACTGTGTGAGAGGCGGGAGGAGCTGGGAGAGTTCAGGAAGTGCGTCGGCCAGCGGTCTCATGTCGCCCACCACGGGCGTGGCCTTCCTCCGCGCCTGCGCCACCTGCTGCTCACGCGCCAGTTTGATCGCACTGATTTCTGGAGATGACAGAGAGACAAACAAACTACATATGAAAAAGTGAAGTTTTCTGGTAGCAACGAGCAGTAGACAAACATTTACATATTTATTCAAATTCACGCATGCTAACTGAACTGTTGCACGGATGTGGATAACACAAGTTGTGAAGTTGTCATTATCATCAAAAGGCATGAAAAGGAAGAAAATAAAATGATGAAAAAATTTTTTTTGAAAAAAAATAAAGGCATTAAATTGCAAAAAAAAAAGAGAATTCACAAAATAAGAGGTATAAAACAAAACAACAAACAAGGAATTTAATAACGCATACAATAAAAATTGAAAAATTAAATGTAAACAAAAATAATAATAATAATTATAAAAAAAAAAAAATATATATATATATATATATATACATACACACACACACACACACATATATATATATATATATATACATACACACACACACATATATATATATATATATACATAAAGGCATTAAATACATTTTTTTTAGTTGTATAAAATAAAATAAAAAAGTGTAAAAAAAAATAAAGCATGCATTAAAATAAATAAAAAGGTATAAATTAAAAAGGCATAAAAATAAAGTACATTCAAATAAAATAAAATGCATAAAATAAAACGTCATTAAATAAAAAGGCATCAAAAAGCTACAAAATGGCATAAAATAAAAAGCATAAAACCTAAAACACAAATTAATATATAATTCATATAATAAAATATATAGCATACAATGCCATGATGGAATTTAAAAAGCATAAAATATAAACAAAAAATGTATAAACAATTTGGAAAAATAAGAAGTCTTTTAAATAAAAAAATCATTAAAATGAATAAAAAACAAAACAAAAGCATAAATACATAAGATAAAAATGTGTAAAACAAAAGGGTATATATTAAAAAGGTGCAAAAGCATAAAAATATTAATTTATAAAATAAAATGTATAACATATGGCAAAAATACATAAAGCATCAAATAAAAACAAAAAAGTGTATAATTACATAAGTAAATACATAACCCATAACTATATACCTAACCCTATACATAAAAATACATACCTCCATTTAATCTTGGCAAAGAATAAATGTGTTTTAAACAATGTCTAAAATGCCACTTATCACAGTAAAGTTACAGTAGGTCACACACATAATTAAACAAATTAAAAAGTCAGTTTAAAAGGATCAGTTCATTCTAGTAGGCCAATATCCAGTATGACTTCCTGTCCAGGTCAAAGACAGAAACCTGCAGGAACGGACTGATGTCACCCGGCCATCTAAAACCAAACCAAAGCTCTGAGACAGAAAGCAGGACACACCAGCAGCTTCAGTCCAAAAACAACAAAGTACATGTAGGGAAGAAAAAAACAGACACAGAAGCACTTCTTTGACAGAAGCACTACGTCTTTTTGCAAACACAAAGAAATGTCATTTTCTCACAAGTGGCCATTTTGGGGGGGTTTCTACTGCCGTTATGATCTTTTTACCACCGCATATCTGTATATGTGTCATTTGTTAAGACCTTGAAGGTTTTATGCATTTTATGAATCCATCAACATCTTAACCCTCCTCCTTTTTAATTTCCTGACAGTGCGACATGCAGTCTGAGGCTTGGGTTTCAGCTGGAGCCGTAAGCCCCATTAGATCCTAATTATAATCACCTTGGACGGAGCTTGTGTTACACGCCGCATTGATCGGCCGGAGCGATTACAGGCGTCAGAATTGGGGTGTGGCGTTAATGATCCTGCCATATCCATCTCTGAAATTCCCGTCGGCCCATGAGAGAATCACAGATCAGTTCACGATGAAAGAAATAGCCTCACATGAGCGTTTCGGAATTGTGTTCTCCGGACAGTTGATGATATTAGAGTTTTTCTTTGCGGGAAAGGAAAGAAGAGAAGGTGAACAAATACTCACTGTTAAGCCATCTTTCCCTGCGCTCCTTTATTTTTTCTTTCTTCGACTGTTGTTTCTTTTCCCCTGTGCCAGAAAAAAATAAATTTTTATATGGATCATTACTGATCAGTTCAACAACATGCATGACTGTCCTTTTAAGATTTTTAAAACAAAACAGTAATGATCATAATTCTCAAAAGGGGAAAAAGAAAACGTTTAGAATGCAATGCAATTTGGTTTAATAATTTAGAAAAAAATAAAATAAAAAAATAAAATAATAATAATAATAATGCATAAATAAAAATAAAAGGCATGATAATAAAAGGGAATAAAATAAATTAAAAGACAATACAGAAATAGAAAATAAAAGGACATAAAGCCATAAAAACTTTTAATGAAATAAAATGAAATTTCACAAAATAAAAATGAATAAAATGGTAAAGGCATATTTTTAATATTTCATTTTAAACATTTCTAATCTTAAAATGTTTTTTTACATTTTATTTCTACTTTAGCTTTATTTTAATTAACAAAACCTATTTTTAATAGTTTTAGTTTAAACATTTATTTTCTTATAAAGTAAAGTTTAGGTTTTTCATCTGATATTTATATATTATTTTATTTAAGCTTTATTTTAATTAATAACAGTGGTTTAAATAGAAAAAGCAAAAGAAATGCACTGGACTTTCTAGTTATTCTTTGAAGCGGGCTTTAGTTTTGGTTTAAATGCAGGTGTTTTGGTTCATTTGGGTTTTGTTTTGTCTGCAGAGCATGAACTTCATGCACCTGTCAAAATGTGAAATGTGAGCCAAAATCATCACAATTAAAAGAACCAACGACTTAAACTACTTCAGTCTGTGTGCATTGAATTTATTTAATACACGAGTTTCACAATTTGAGTTGAATTACTGAAATAAATGAACTTTTCCACGACATTCTAATTTATTGAGATGCACCTGTATGTTTAAATTATGTGAAACAGAATATAGAACAGAAAATAATTTAGGGAGGAAACAAAACAAAAGCAATGTTCTGACACAAAAAGTCACTATTTTTAATCTAAAGTGAATATTGTGGCATGTGTCATGTCTGTTGGCTTGCAAATGGAATGGAAAATAACAACAGCTCTCTTGTGAGTAGATTACAGTAGGATGTCTATTGTCTGTTTAACTGCATGTAACTTCCTGTTCCCAGATAATGACGTCTTATCAGGGTGAGCATATTGTGTGTATTTAATGATTGTACTGACCTCTGGGGATCAGATTGAGTGTGATGAGGAATCTATATGTGCCCATATGTATATGTATCCGCATAATTTCCATCTGACAGAGGTCATTCACAGACCACTGAGGTCAAACCACGAATAAACCCATGTGATGCACAAGATTTACACATTTAATGTTCATAAAAAGGAAAATATTAAATTGTTATTAAAGGGGATGCTTTTTTAAAGATCATTATTTTGTGTATTTGGTGTAACAGAATATGTTGACATGCTTTAATGTTCAAAAAACACATTCTTTTTCAAATACTGTACATTATTGTAGGTCCTCTATGCCCCGCCTCTCTCAAACGCTTCGTTTTCTACAAAGCCCCCTCCTTTGACAAGCGCAGTCTGCTCTGAATGGCCAGCTGACCCAGTGCATTGTGATTGGCTGAGAAATGTAACGCCACTTACCATGATCGCGAGCTTCATCTTTCAAAATAAATGTAAAGACAGAGCCCGAGGGGAACAGAGTCTCGTGACAGACACAGTGATGAATATGTTTTTGCAGTACACAAGCCACGGTTAAGACAGCTGACTACTGTGATGTGTCTCTCTCTCGCGCTCGCTCGCACACACACATACACACACACACACACACGATGCGCAAAACTCAGCATTTGAACTGTCAATAGCAAATACTTAAACTAATAACAAAACAGTAGCTGATTCAGAAGCGCCAGATTGTCATAGCAAAGTCAGAATTACCTCCTCTCCTAGGCTCACGAAACGGTCGTCCATAAAATGCATTGCTGTTCTGTTGTAAGTAATCTTAAAGATTCCTAAATGCATCTACTTCTGGAAGGCCAAATAAAGTGCTTTTGCTTTCGTCTAGAAACAAACAGCGTCTCCCTGACATGCTGCTTCAACACTAACTGCGGTTACTGAAACCACGCCTTCTTTCTTTGCGTGAACATTTGGGCGGCATTATGCAAATATTTCCACATAGTGAGGTAGATATGTGGGGGCGTGTTAGAACGAGCCGTTTTAGGGGGGAGCGTGGCAGAGTCTTAACTTTGATAAAGAACATCTCTGGTTTTGAGACTTTAGTCTTTGCAACTTCAGGGATCTTATCTATTCACGAACAGCTTGTAACACTCCAAAGAGAAAGGAAAACTTGAAATCGCATCATATGACCCCTTTAATCATTTAACATTATTATAACATATTCTGATTGTTAGTATAATGAATAATAATTACTTTTCATTAAAATAATTATTTAAATTACTGTGCACTGAAAAAAATAACAATTTTATAAGATTTGCATGCTTCACTTTCAGAAAGCCCACTAATTGGGTGCTTAATAAAAAAAGAATAATTTTTTTAAATAATAAAATTGTATTATGACTTTTTATAACAATTTCTTATATTATAACTTTTTATAACAATTGTTAGTATAATGAATAATAATTACTATTAATAAGATAATATTACATTTCTGTGAATTGCAAAAATAAAAATGTCAAGACTTACTGTGCACTTCATAAAAATGATACAATTATAATTAATCATTAAATATTATAATATTCCAATTGTTAGTCAAATTAATAATAATTTATAATTACACCTATTAAAAACAACATATAAAATACTATGCATTGAAAAAAGTCACAGAAAATGCACATTGGATGCTTAATAAAAAGACTAATTTGTTATTAATCATTTAATTTTTGTTATAACAGTGCAACTCTTAACATAATTAATAATAATAATAATAATAATAATAATAATAATAACAACAACAACAATTAAGAAAAACAAGATTTACGTGCTTCCCTTTCAGAAAATGCACATTGGGACCATAATAAGAATTACTGTTATTAATAAATTTCATTTTATTATAACATTCCAATTGTTAGTATAAATTAATAATAATTACCATTGAAAAAGTCACTGAAAAAGTCGAGAATGTCAAGATTTACATACTCTTGTTAGTGTAATTCGTAGTAAGTACTATTAATTAATAATAATAAATTGAATTACTGTGCAAATCTCCACAAAAACAACAAACTGCCCAAACTCAATTTCGCTTGGTACTCTGAAATGATCTGCGTTGTGCAACATATGCTAAAAACGGTTAAACTACAGTGACCGTTTTGTCCAAAAATAACACCAATGCATTAAACCCAGAGAGAAACGCATGAAAATGAGTCGACCTCTGCGATTTCTATCGCCAGAGAAACTCAGCTCAACAAGCTTCTGGTTGCCGAGCAACATTCAGAGGAAAAGAGTGTTTGCATGAGATATTTGATGAATGATGCACTAATATAGCGCTTTATTGTGTATTGTTGTACACCCAAAGCGCTTTACAATCATATAGGGGGGTCTCTCCTCAACCACCACCAGTGTGCAGCATCCACTTGGATGATGCGACGGCAGCCACAGGACAACGGCACCAGTGCGCTCACCACACACCAGCTACAGGTAGAGAGGAGAGAGAGCCATAGAGCCAATCAAGTGGTTGGGGATTATTAGGAGGCCATGATTGACAAAGGCCAGGGGGGCAGTTTTGGCCAGGACACCGGGGTTACACCCCTACTCTTTACGAGAAAGTGCCATGGGATTTTTAATGACCACAGAGAGTCAAGACCTCTGTTTAACGTCTCATCCGAAAGACAGATCATGATAAAAATGCCTTCACATCTCTGCAAAGATCCAGTCACTGAAAGATGGGAAGGTTTGACAGCCTCAGTGACCTCTCTTGCCTGGCTGTGGATGTTCATCATGACAGTTCATGTTCTTCATGAACACTTCTTTTTTTTATGAATACACATGGATTAAGCTGTTTATCAGCTTCTTTATCTTAGAGGACATTGTTGAATCTCACAGAAATACGTCAAGGTCAAATTTCATTGCGAAAAGAAAAGAAAAACAGAAATTATATTTTGCATAAAGAAAATAAAGCCGATTTTAAACCAGACCGGATTTGTAAAACCTTTTTTTTTTTTTTTTTTTTTTTCTGTTTTTTTGCAGCGTTACATTATTTTCATGAATTATACCTTTATACATTTAATTAACATACATATTTTTAAAGGCCGTTTTCTCAAAATAAGTTTTTTCTCCTATACTGAGCCATAAATCTCCACTTCAGTAGCACTTACACACACCAAACTTTACATTTTTATTCCTGTCCATATTCTGAAGGTTTTTACAGAGGGATTTGTTCATATACAATTTGCTTGATTATATACAACATTTTATTCCCACCAAAAATAGTGAAAATAGTGTTTTCTGTCCATTCTAAGCATTTTCTGAATTATGGAGTGACAAAAATGAGACAGAATTCCCTCTGTAAAAACTTTTGACTCTAATGTCAAAAAATTAAAACAAGAATTTTGAAACTGACACAATCCAGTGTTTAGATATTTGTACTAGAAATGTATGCAAATTAGCGCATATTTCATTAAATAATGACTTGCATATTTAAACCTAACATTTTAGAAAACGTGTAATACAAAAAATATTTGCAAATATCAATATAATCAATCAGCTGGGTAAGGCAGGCCATAACTATTTTTATTTTTTTTTACCCTATTCACCTGCAGTGTCTCGCCTGTAATTTCCATTGTCCTAAATGGTGTTGATTTTATAGTAAATTACACAGTGGAGATCAAAATTAGAAATCAACTCCCAGTTTCCTATATTTCGAGGTCACTGCTTAGTTCTATTTGAAGTTATACTAAAAGGAGCAGAAGGGCAGTTTTTTTTAAAGCATATTTCATGAGTTCAAATATATTCTGAAGCACAGTATAAAAAACTTAAATGAGATATCTGAAAAAGAACACTTTCGGATACCTCTGGCACCTGGTGCTAATTTCCTTAATTATATGACAAACCCTATTTAACTGGCAGCCTAACTTTCCAGTTTTCACTGACTTTGCAAGATGGCGGGCCGCTCTAAGGTGACTGAAACCCTCAGACAGCAGGTTGTCCAGATGAAGGCCAAAGAGATGACCCTCCCAGCCATCGCAAGAGAAGCTGGTCGCTCTAAATCTGTGATTTCTAGAATATTGCAGCTTTACAGTGACATTAATTAATTCAAGTCCCCCAAAAAGGCTGGTCATCCATGTAAGACAAATGAATGAGAAGACAGGATAATGCAGAGACTCTCAATGGGGAATCGGTTCAACACTGCAGCTGGAATTGCTCGCCAGTTCAGTGCTGAACAGGGTAAAGATCTGTCTCGGTACGTTTAAGAGAAGTCGGACTGAAAGCACACTCTGCAGTGACCAAACCTCTCATCAGCAGAAAGAATCAAAAGGCTAGACTGAGGAGCATGTCGTGTGGAGAGAGGAGAACTGGTCCAAAGTTCACTTTAGTGATGAGAGCAAGTTTCATTTATTTGGGTCCGATGGGAAACATTATGTTCGGCGTCAAACTACTTCAATAATTTCAGATGCTACATCTGTATGTGCTTTCCACATTTCAATGCCAAAGATTGATTTCACTCATTTCCCAGCCGTGCAAAATGAATCAGTGTAATCCAATTGTAAAAATGAAGCCACATCCGCGGCACACATTTCTGTGCATTTATGTGTGCTATTTTGTACGTGTCAATCACTTTGAGGCGACTGGCCTGTTGTGAGTGTGTGTGTGTGTGTGTTTGTAAGAGAAACAGCATCTCAAATGACCATCATCCTCCTGTGAAGGAAAGCTGAACCCGATGCAGGAGTCTCAAGAGAATAACATGAGAGTTACGAATTAGTCCTGAACGATTACGTGTCGTACACATCAAAACAAGTTTTCGCTCAGTTTTAACAGCGTTATAGACAAACACAGACGTCTTTGTGTTTTTGTCTGTATATGGGCATGACATGGCCGTGGACAAACTGCACAATGAGCTCTGTCCTCGGGAAACGAGTCTGGAGAGGAGACTCGATAAGAGAAATAAACTTCACTCATGTCCTACGACCCACATTTCCCCACTATTTCACTTGTTCCAGAAAGACGATCTCTGACAGAAAGGCCTGCATGTGAAGTCCAGACACAAACGCCCTGGGCCTCAGCATCCTTCAATAATATGATAAACACAACATAAACATCATCTGCTTTTACACAATGCCACTGGGAAAATGACAATGACGTGAAAAGGGGGGAGCCTGAAACTCTTAATATATTGTATTAAAAGGTAATATACTCAGAACAAGACATATATAAACACACATTGTCATATACCATTTCTAACAATGTTATGTGTTATTTAGCTAAATATAATATTTACCACATTATATATTTACCAAAATTACACAAGCAATTTAAAATAAGTAAATGTATGATATTTAAATACAGCAAAAAGTTATTTGCATACATTTAGTAGACACATACAAAATGTTCTCTCTCTCTCTCTATATATATATATATATATATATGTGTGTGTATATGTGTGTGTGTGTGTATATATATATATTTATTTTTTTTTTATTATTATTATTATTATTAATGTAAGTAATATAAGTAAGGGTAACAGTGTTGAACATTTAGTATGACACTAAAAATATGCATATACATATCATTTTTTTCTTAACTTTTTTTTCATTCAAACCTGTAACCAAAATTTGGGGTATTTAAATTCAGCCAAAAACCCTGATTTGTGTAATTCTGTTATTTTCTACCAACAAAAGAATATACGAAAATTAAATAATAATAATAATAATAATACAAATTTTTTAAAAAATCAATAAAATAAAGATATAAATGTACCAATAAGTACAATTGGGGAATAAACAACAGAACAATGAGTAAGAGAGTTGATAATTTAGCTTTACTTAAGATATAATTCAGTAGGTACTAGCTAGTTTAGGACCAGATGTTGGTTTTTAGTTGTTGATAAACTTTTATTACCCATAAGTTAAAGAAAAATATTTGCTTGATATATTTTTTCCCCTTAAAACTACTTGTGTAACAGGGTTGAATAAATTTATTTTTACCTCCTGCTATGCTGTAGAAACATCTTAGGTGTCTTGGGCATCACAGTTTTGCTTCAAATATGATTAATTAGAATTTTACACTTGAATTATAATATAAAACCAATTCAAAGATGATCATAATCTGCAACTGAAAAGCATAGTTTACAACTGCAAAAATCCAAACTTTAGTTTACATTCTTTCCATTCATCATTTGTTTGCCAATTTCCAGACCCTGCCTGATCCACAACCAGTTTTCCACACTCTCAACCATTCAAAGTCATCACTAAACCGCTCTCAGATCAGAAACAACCCCATCAGCGAGTCGATCCAACCATCAGCCACCACAGAAATAACAACAGTGGTGTTTTTCTGCTGTATCTGCTTGATAGGGATCTCCGGCCCTCATATCTCCCTCCACCACTCCTGACGCTGGAAACCCAAACCCCCCTTTGCATCCGTCTGTTTGCCGCAAACCAGGGATAGGGACAAAAATCCATCATTCCCACCACATCCATCCCAGAGACAGCATCATGTTCAGAGAGCAGGCTGAAACCGACACCGCCAATTAGGATTGGACAGAACACCCCGGCTGCCCTTTTCTGCCCCTCTGCACTTGCACTTCTCATTTCCCCGTCCCGCCAGCGCTGTGAGGAGAGGTGGCAGGGCGGCTGGGGAGCTGAGCTGGAGGTGAATTTCCGAGGTCACATCGAGACACTGATACCCCAATTAAAGAGGCGAAAGATCTCGTTCTGTCAAAGCACTGCCACAGGCACATCGATTCTCTACGTCAACCTCGCTCAAGCGCACATTTAACTAGATCCTTGAACTGAAGCATAATCCAAAAAAATCATTAAAATAAAAACATTATTTTTAATTGTCTGTCCTATATGTGTGTGAATATAATGTGCAAAAACAAATACAACAACAATAAAACATCAAAAATCTTCTGACTGATTATAAATGAAGTATGTTAAAAAAAAAATCAAGGACATATAATATATCCTAATATATAATTAAAAATAGACTTACATTTTAATTTTACAAATTTTAAAGGTATTACAAATATAGTAACATATTTGTTTATTTGTTAAATGTACAAAAAACACAAATAAAACATATATATATATATATGAAGCCTATTCAAACAAATCAAGGATATTAAACAATTACATTTAATAAGAATTAAATTAATGTAGGCTATATTATTGTATATTGTATAATGTATATTATTTTAAATGTTATTCTTTTCAATTATGTGTGTGTGTGATTAATTTATATATGAATATTGATTGAAACATTAAAAAATTTATATTTTGTATATTATTTTTTTCAAATTAAAACAATTTTATATTTTTTTCAAATAAAAAACAATTAAATTTATTAAAATACTACATAATATATATATATATATATATATATATATATATATATATATATATATATATATATATATATATATATATATATATATATATATGAATGCTTTAGTTTTTTTATTTAATTAATTGGAATATCTTCTGATTGATTATATATGAATAATTTTCAAACAAGTAGTGGATATTAGTAAAATAATATATTGATTAACTGATAAACTAAGAAAACTGAATTTGTATACTATGATCTTAATAAAGAGTCAAATAAACCATTTCAATATTTATTACATTAAAAATACTTATATAATCTATTCAAATAAATTATTTAAAAATATATCAAAAGTATTTAGGATACATAAAATGCTAGTTATGAATGTGGAGGAAATGTTAATGACTTCTTAAGGGGGAAAGACAACAACATTTTTGCTTTTACTAATACTGAACAAATAAAATTGTATTAAGAGCATGAAAATATGTTTTAAGAGAGTTTCTAAAAAAAGTCTGCTGTACCAAAACCACCAGAATTCAAGAAACACCCACGCACAAAAAGTCTGCATACCAAGTACAGTAACACGTACACTGTACGTTTACTCTGCAGAAATATCAAGACTAGAACAGTACACCGTAAAAAATGATTGTGATTTTAACAGTAAAAGACTGTCAAAATACTACAGTAAAAACTGGTTAACAGTAAGTTTCCATAATATATTCGGTGAATAAATGTAATTACATTTAACAGTAAAATACTGTTAAAAATACGGTTTTTGGAAGTGAAAAAGAAAAAGTCATTGTATAATTTAGTGAAAAACCGTAAATTGACACTCCCAGAATTTCCTGCATTACACGTCACAGTTTGTTTTTTTGTTGAAATAACATGTTTCTTCTTATTTTTTTCTTATCAGTTGTGTACATTAGGGTTTAATCTTACATCTAATGTTGTTAAATTAATGTTTATTGGATTATTTCAGTATCATGTGTGTCACCATGATGGGGTTTAGTGTTCGTGTGAATGACTCTGTGCACCTTCTATATAGAAGTATTGTCCTCAGCTCGTAGAGAAGCTGTTTATGATGAGACTTTCTCATCACCACCAGTTTTTGGTGGTTATCAGTGCATTACAATGGTTCAAAACAGATATTAGTACTTTAATATTTTGGTTTATTAACATTACATCAGTTAATGAAATACGGTATTTTATTGTGAATTTAAGTCAAGTCTGTAAAACCTAAAATGTTGCTACCATATTTTTTATGGTGAAGTTCTGACAATTTACGGTATTTTACCGTAAATGTCACAGTTTTTTTTTTTTACAGTGTAGCCAAGGCCACGGTGAGGCATAACTCATATACGTGTTCAGCCAGTCTTCCAGCTTTACTAGTTGTCCTCAATCATGCAGTTCTCCTCAAGAGAAACACAGATTCGTGCGCGTGAGCAGCCATGGAGTCAGCGGTCACATCAGTCAGTGCATTGATGCAGCAGCGCTGTGATGTTCACGCATGAGTTATTTATACTGCAGACAGCCAGGAATAGAACAGCCCTCCTTACCCAACCTCAATACTTACACACAGCTGACATTTATAGAGAGACACTTGATACATGTCAAAAACACGCTCACATTCATCTAATCACATCATATGTTGATTACTCTACAACTTGTTAAATGCTTAGTTCCTGGAACCATTCGAACCAACAGCTTTTCAATGAAGAGCCTGGATCTTCCTTAACCACTAGGCTACACCACCCTTACAGCATAAATCAAATCTTTGTTGATTGATTTCAAACATCCAACACGTTACAGATGATTCATATACATAATTTCCGAAACCAGACTTTAGATTTTACAAGACTTCAAAAACATGCTACAGACTGCCATATTGTGGTCACAAACGTGTGCGCATTTTTGGCAACAAGATTATGCATTTAAATACTAATAATCTTTTTTATAATAACATTATATTTTAATATAATGTAATATTTTTAATATATTAAATTATGATATTATAGTTAAATTAAAATGAACACTAAATGATTACAGCCTATAAAAAGAGTATGCATTAACATGAAATGTAATATTCAGTTGAAATATATATTTAAAAACAAACTGGTGCAAAAAAAAAAATCTGAATTAATAGAAAGTAAAATGAATATTACCTGACTATGACAAATAAATAGAAAAAAAACATCCTTTTCATTATGCATTATAACTTTTCTTCGTTTTACATTTTTGAGTATGTATTAAGATTAAATACTTGTAATATTCAGTTGAAATACTTGCATAATTAAAAGCAAATCTGTGCAAAAGATTAACTATAATAGCATTATAATAGTAAACGTAAAAGAAATATTGCATGTTTATGGCCTATAAATAGAATAAATATTTTTCCCACATTTTGCCTTTTTTGCATAGCTTTACCTTTGTCAACATATTCTTCATTTAAATGTAAATATAAATATATTAATTATACTACAATATATTACAACATAATAATTTTTTTTAATATGTAACATTCCGTTGAAATTCTTACATAATTAAAAGCAAATTGGTGCAAAAATGTGAAAGTATAGTAAAACAAATACTAAATGACTATGACCGATAAATAAAATAATAAACATTCTTCTTCATTTTGCATAATAACTTTTTTCAAGATGATACCACTTTCAGAATTAAATGTAAAAAATATAGTGCAACTACAATACTTTATAATAGTAAAAAATAATATTAAATCATAATTTACATGTTTTAAATCATAAACATTAGCATAATTAAATTAATAAATTCAGATTTAAATGTAAAAAAAAATGTTAATGACGTATTATAATACAATATAATCATTTTCTATTTGTTTTTGCATGTGCAACAACACGAAATACTTTTTATATCATGTTGAAATATTTAAAAACAAATCTTTGAGGAATAAAAAAGGAGAAAAAACCCTCACCTTTCTGTTCTCCTGCAGACTGTATGCTTATGGTCACCTTTGGTTCATCAACCTTCAGCGTTTGAACTAAAGACTCAGGGGAGATTTTAGTTCCAGCAAAAACTCCAGTGGGAAAACTGAACGCCTACATGGAAAACACATGAAGCTGAATGAAGAATGAACTCTTAAAGAGCAGGTCATCTGAGGAGAAATGACACTGGCATGTGAAAGTAGCATACGACAAACGAATAACAATCCAAACAAATATCTATACCTTTGAATTACTGTTTATACTGCTGTCAGAGGTGTTGAGTTTGGTCTCTTTTGAATCTGTTTTAATGAGCTGGATGGGCTTGATCTGTATCTTCTCCAGATTCCCCCCCAGCATGGGTTTGTTTTCGGCCTCATTTTCCAGCTTTACAGCGCCGTGGTGGAGCTTCTGCCGGGCCCGTTTAATTTTCCCCACCATCCTGTCTCGGTGTATGCGTTTTAATTTATATTGATAATATCTTAATGTTTATACACCGCGCATACATTCAGAATAAGTCCCGCACGTGTTAAAATTGACAATTTGTTTGGTGTTGCAGCTAATATTGTCCGGGTGAAAATGAAACAGAAGATGAGTTCCTTCTAGGGATGGGCGTATCGATCCAAAGTATCGATATATCGATACTAACGCGATCGATACTCAAACAAAAAAATATCTATACTAAGGTGTGTTTTATTTATTTATAATATAATTTTGTGCTAATAAACCTTTAGGTATCTGGAAAGAATTATCCCTTATTTGTTGTTGAATATTAAAATCTATTATTGGCATCACAAATAACCATGGGGGGATATCTGAATAGCAGAAGATGAGTTCCGTCAAACCCCTCCTCAGGTCGTTGAGGCTCGTCTACATTGAAAATGTTCAGTCTTCCAATCAACTTTAAACCTTAAATAAACAACACAAATTGTAACATAAAACGCATAACAGATGGCAAAAGAAGAAATTTAACTTTTAATCGACGTGGTGACTTTCCAAGAGATGTAAGTTTTCTCAAACTCTAACTTAAGAAATAACATTGGCCTGCTGTTAAAGTACATGCATTGACTTTTAAATGTACATTTTAGATTTCAGCTTGTTAGCAATTAAGGTCTACCAACCTGACAAGCACAAAAGCAACCCAAACCCCTTCTAAACCAGCATGACTATCTTAAGGCCTTTTTACACTGCTGAGTTAAAGGGGTCATATGAAGCGACTTACATTTGTTCTTTCTCTTTGGAGTGTTACAAGCTCTTGGTGCATAAAGAAGATTTAGTTGCAAAGACTAAAGTCTCAAATCCAAAGAGATATTCTTTATAAAAGTTAAGAGTCAACCACGCCTACCTAAAACGACTCGTTCTAACACGCCCCCACATGTTTACATCACTGTGGGAAGATTTGCATAACGCCGGCCAAATGTTCACGCAAAGAAAGAAGGCGTAACTTTTATTCTCGCTGTAGTATTGTTGTCACCGCTGCCATGTCGGGAAGGCGCTGTGTGCTTCGTTGTGAAAGCGAAACTACTTTGTTTGGTCTTCCAAAAGAGGACGATTTCCGCTTCGTCATGCCTAGAGCTGATCTGTGCTGGTCGCTGAGGACATACATCAACTTTGCGCTGTGGATCGCCGGATCAGCTTTCACCGTGGACGAAGCGGAGTCCAGCCCGGGGTCATCACATGTGGTTGCCACAAGCCCGCCGGACGCTCCTTCGTCGAATCCCCCGGCTGCGCCGTTCTCAAGCCCCCCACCACCGCTCACTCTAGCCCTCCGTGTGTGACGCTGTGAAAACTACTTTGTTTGGTCTTCCAAAAGAGGACACGACTAGAAATCAGTGGTTAAGTTGTATTTACAACACTGTTCTGTTGTGACTGTTTCCTGATCCTGGAAGAGTAGACTACAATGCCGGCTGTTCTGACTCACAGACTGTAAGTACGTTTTCATTTAAAGGATTTGCCACTGACGATTCAAACGCGAGTTTTGAGCAGTGTAGAGTAGCGCTTGTTTGTCATTTCTCTGATCACAAACGCAGACAAATGGTTTTATGTTTACGCGGCGCGATGCAACGCAAAGCATAAAAAGACAGTATAAGTCATTATAATTCGTAATTATGTCCCCACTGGATGTAACAAATGCCTTGTTTATAATGGGTTTTCATGTTTTTGAATCGTCGCTCCGGCCAGGCAGGGGATCAGGATATGGTGAGGGGCGGAACATTTCCGTCACACGCTTGAGGTATTCGGCCAATCACAATGCACTGGATAGCTGGCCAATCAGAGCACACCTTGCTTTTCAGAACGACAAGCTTTGTAAAAATCGAAGCGTTTCAGAAAGGTGGGGCATAGAGGAGCAACAATAATGTACAGTATGTGGAAAATAATGTGTTTTTTTAACCTCTGAGCAGCATCAAAAAGTCTGTGTAAATGCCACTTCAGAGTAAATTTCGGTATTACATTAAATTTACACTGCAAAGGTGGCACAGAAGCACTTCTGAAGTGGCATTTAGGGTCTTTACACAGTTTAATGCTGCTCAGAGGAGGCATAAGGTCATTTACACAAAAATGACAGCTGTATAATTTGATACTAGGGCATGAGGTGGGTCAGAGCATAATTTAGTCTGTTTATCATGCGGTATTGTGTCTTTGCACTGAATTTTGAGCAGTCACAGAGCAGGCTTAACTCAGCGGTGTAAAAAAAACTTTATTTTAAAGATGTAATTAATCATTTTTAGTCAGCTCTTTCTTACCAAGTAGTTTTTTCTCATTTATAAATTGGTATAAACTGGAACCTGTGTTGATAACAGAAACAGGAAGTCCTTTCAAAATGATCTTTATTCTTTGATGAATATGGCAAATAAATACATACATACATATATATATATATACACAAGCAAAATCGACAGATAGTTACTGAACAATATTACAAAAACAGTATATAGATCAAGCTCATACGAAGCTTAGAAATACAAAAATATAACACTATTGGTCCAGCAGCATACATTTGATTTAACAAATGGCTTGACATGGTTCAGAATAATCTACTTTAAGTTCTCTTCTACATGCTAGGAGCATTCAAGAGTATACAGTATGTATTTGGAAATGTATACGATGGTATACTGTATCCAGGTAGGTGGAGGTCGGAACAGATGGGGTAATTTTCATTGCCCTCCTTCTGTATCTCTCTGTAACTGAGTCTGGCCCCTGAGGTACTTCGGGGCCAAAGTAAGATTGTAATTGAGCCCTTGAGCCCATTATCTCTGTACTTCATTCCAAAGTAGCAGTTAACACATACACCACTGTAAGTACTACTGAAATGGAGTGGTACGATTAAGAAAGTAAAACTATTTCTATTGAAATATTTATAAAATACATAAAGCAAGGTGTAAAGACTTGCCATGCATGGTAAAAATAACATTTGGTGAATCTCATATGAAATATCCAGTTCACACTGAAAAATTGATTTTTGGCTTACTTTTCAGTACAAATATCAAAACATTCTTAAATCAAGATACATTTACATTTATAAGTGTTTTTTTTTTTTTGAAAAAATATCCCAAAATAAGTGAGCTTCGTTTTTGCTGAAAACAAGAAAAGCAAAAAATATCTGCCAGTTGGGCAAGAAAAATACATTTAATTCAAAGGAAACAAATATTTTTTTCTGATTATAAATTAAATTATTTTTATTTTTCCAATTTTGGTATATTTTTTCAGAAAACATGACTTAATATTTTAAGTTATTTTGCTTCTCAATGAAATGTATCTTAATTTAAGAATATTTAGATGTTTGTCCTGGAGAAGAAGACAAAACGCATTTTTTTGCTGTGCATATTTCAGCCTAAAATCTGTATTTTAGTCCTAAAAAGAAACCAAAATAGCATTGATTCCTTATGCAAATCTAATTTTCTATTTTTTCTTTTGAGTTTGAGGTTAAAATACAACCCCGGACATGTATATCACTGAAGTTATATTTAGATATAGATCCCTACAATCACACAAATCTTAATAACAATAAATAAAATAACTATAAAATGATTTGGCATACAAATTAACTAAATCTATAGCAACACAACATTACCTTAAAATTGTTAATTGTTACTTTTTAATACATTTTTACTGTACTTATTCAAATGTCAGCTTTCTGCTAACAAGTGTTGACTTGGAAGACTTGAAATAGTTTTTAGTTTCTTTTGTGCACGTGTCAGTGTAATTTAATTTAATTTAAATTGAGTCACTTTACGTTAGTTTAGTTATCCGGACATGAACAAAAAGCGAGGAAGGAGGTATGCTGGTGCCGTCCTTAGACAGGAGATGAATGTGACGATATCCTACGAGGAAGAACACAACGTGCTTAGTTTTAACATCAGCTCCCCAGAGGATACATTTTTGATGCATTTGGTGGAATGGAGACGTACCTGGTTGAATACAGGTGAAAGGGAGAGTGAACTGTCCCACAAAGTCGTTCTTTGATGTTTTATCATAGTCCTCCACGACAAACCGTACCAGCGCCAATTCAGGGACATGAATTGTGAACTGAAGCATATCGTACCATACTGGGTTAAAACCTGCAGAGACAAATAGGTAGCTGATATTAATTGTACTTGGAATATAATGGAATATTTGTACTTTTAAAATGTATTAGTTACAGGACTATTTAAATTGATTGCTCAAAAGCTAAAATGGGATTAAAACAATACAATATATAAATAATCTACATTCACCATGAACCTTAGAGAATGTCCAAAACCATTCGTTTGAAAACAAGTTTGGTTAGTCTTTCGAACGCAACTAGATCTCTGGATTAACTGCGTCTAGGCTTTCTCAGTCTAGACACAACTCTGTCCTATACGTTTTAACTGACCGTTGTTGTCAATGTATCTGGTTTCCTGCTTGGCCTGGTCCAGTGGTACGCCGTGAATTTCCACCCGAACGAGGGGATCAATGATTGAGCCTTCCTTGATGTTTACCTTGGGAAGCTGTTGGCCGCTGATTACCTGAAAAGAACACAATATATGCAGGTTTAGCATATACACATGTTATAACACCACCACACACAGAAATTCAGGTTTGTACCTGTACAGACAGGCTAAGCGGCTTGTAACCGTCTCGGTTTTGAGGGTTTTCTGGGTCAAACCGCTCATCAGTGTTGCGCATGAATGTTGGTTTCAGTACGTAGCCACAATGTCCGTTCTGACTGAATAAGCCATCGTTCAGATCCATCTCAACCCCTGCGGTCTGAAAGTTCAGAGCAACTGAGGAGAGGAGAGGAGAGGAGAGGAGAGGAGAGAAGAGAAGAGAAGAGAAGAGAAGAGAAGAGAAGAGAAGAGAAGAGAAGAGAAGAGAAGAGAAGAGAAGAAGAGAAGAGAAGGCTACACTTAGCAGTGAAAAATATTTACCACCATTTGTATTTAGTAGTAACAGATCCTGCTTAAAATAATGTCTATTGGAACAATTTCCATTTTCATGGATAAAGAATGATAATTTAGGCTGTTACACTAGTGATGTCTTGGCTTGTTAACTAACAATGCTCGTCAACTTTGAATAGTTTATATTAAACCATCGTATGATTGGTTGGTTGGTTTAAGATGGTTTAGCTGGTCTCCCAGCTTGGTCAGGTTGGTGGTGTTCAGCTGATTGGCTAACTAAAACATGCACACCACTTGGTTAAAGGTAGGTTGGTTAAAGCTGTTTTTAACAGGCTAGTCAGACTAATTTCTAATACATAACAAGTTGACCCAAGAGCTATTAATCACATCTGTCTTAATCTCAACTTAATCCCAACTATCTATAGCTAGTTATGCAATGTTCATCAAAAGAATATTTAAAAATTCCATGAAAGTCCATATTAATCTTCAATAAACAAGAATATCATGAAATCATATTTCAACTTATTTTTATTTTTTTTACTCCGGTAGGCTCACCAATTTGGCACCCTGCATTCCACATGTCCTGTGGGTTGAAGTTGGATGAGTCAGTTCTCAAACCACTGGGGTAAACCCGGCTCAGCTGGCGAGCGTTATGGAGAACAAACTCTGCTCCTGTAGAACAGAGACAAACACAGTAAGATAATACAATTCTCTAAAAATATATAATTTATGAGCTGTTATAAGCAGTCAGACTCATGTTTCCTTTACCTGCCTCCCTTATGTGTTTCCGGGCCTTAGACTCCGTGAAGGAGGAGATCTCGTAAAACTTTGAGTGAATTTGTGAATGTTTAAAGCTGCTAAAGTGGACACTCTTGCAGTAAACCACACAGTCCGACAGCTCTTTAGAAAGACGCTGCTTGGATTTCTAGACAGTACAAAAACAGTCCTAAACAGGTGAGAAAAACGATTTGAAAACAAGCTTTCATTTTCAACTCCTTCCTAAGGTGGTTTGCTAGTTTTTCACTAGCCAGTGTGGTCTGTTTTGATTATTTCAGAGGGGTTGTGGGCACTTGTCAGCTGGTCAGGTCTAGATTGTATGATGTGTTTTTACTGCAAGCATTTAGTTCTGCTACCTAAGCCATTGAACCCAGAACTACTTAGACGATGTCATGACAGACGACCCTTGGATAATGAGGCCACGTATCCACCTGACTTCATCTTACACTACCATCTGTTGGGTTCATCCTTGCTAACCTGCTGTGCCAACTTAACATGATATTCAACTTGCTTAAAGAGTGGTGAAGCCTAGATCTGGGCTGGAACCGAAAGTTGGTTCAAAGCCAGCAAGGGTTAGTCCTTCAACATTGTACCACTGAGCAAGAGGGGCTATCCCTGTAGCAATGGTACTGTAAGTAAGTCACTTGAGATAAATTTTTCAACTAAATGACTATGTAGTAAATGGCCTAAACCAGTTATCCAACAAGACGGAGTCCAAAGAGCAGTGCTGGTGTGCAAATTAAAAGCTAAACATCCCATGGCAAATTTTTTCCAGTTGACGAGTCAACAAGATGACTGTATCTCGGATTGGAGAAACCAAGAGAGGTGATCCCTGACTGCAGCTAACCAGAGTTCAAAGAATCAAGTGTCACATGGTAACAGCAGCACCAGCAAATGCACATGGCCACCTATCAGATGGCAGAAGACCACAGAAGATATGCCGTTTCTGTCTTATCTCTCTCTGACTTTCTCTCTTGCTTTTTCTTGTTTGCTTGTCTACTTCATTCCCAAGATTAGTGTCTTCATTCCTAAGATTAGTGATTAGTGTTAGGATTAGTGACGTGCTCTAGTGTCACGTCTTCCAACTTTCATTAGTGCCTTATGCAATCCGCCCATTTTCAGAGCCACTGAGCATCTCTTGTCTGTCTGAATATTTTGCTACCTTCAACATGAGACAAGCTGGTCTACATTAGTTAAACTGCTTATGGTCCAGAACAGAGATTTTTTTCACTTGAAGTTGGCACAAAGTAACACTCTTGTTCACAGGTGGAAGTCTCCAGGGATGATCAAACTTAAGGAGTGTGTTCAACATGTTATGTAATTAGATTTGACTCTTGTGATTAAAGTCATGGCAGACTGTAACTCTTACTTGAGGACACAGCACCGCAGAGCTCTGATGAATACCTGATAGACTCCCAAAGAGACAATACCACCATTCAATATTTTACAGTACATTGGAGTAGCCAAAGAAATTAGCCCCATTATCCTTAACATTATTTAGTTGTTGACTACTAATTAGCCATTTAGCTGACACTTTACCAAGAGTGATTTACAGTGTACTAGTTACAGGAATGGTCCCCCTCGAGTAACCTGTGGTTATGGGTCTTGATCAAGGGTATAACAATTGTAGTTCGTAGATCTACCTTTGCTGGGTTTCAAACTCTTTACTGACTTGGCTACACCACTGTATGGTTTAAGTGCAAGGTTGTGGAATTCATCTTAATCATCATTTGATAAATTAATGCTGCCATGATTAGAAAATCTACACAAACATCTCTCTTGAAATGTATCACTGTACCTTGACTCTACGCCGTATGCTGTCATTGCGATGATGGTCATCGTCAATTTCAGCAGTCTCCTCTTCGTCGCTCACCTCTCCCATCAAAGGGTCATCCACCACCCCATTCATGCTATTCTCTAATCCACCTATCTTCTTTCCTTTCAACAGAATCTTCCCTTTCAGGTCCTACACACACACACAAATAGAGAAGATACACTTTCATCAGCAACCATCAGAAATCTCATATAATAACATAGACTTTAACAGAGAACACATGAACACACAAATTAGATGCACATTCTAGAAAACGCCTTTACTAGTGGTTGGTCAAACAGGGATGCATAGAGACTCTTTTGAAGAAATCAATAAATTTGCATCTAAACCAGCAAGATTTCCTTAGTCAATTAGCTTAACTGGAAAGACAATGATGTTCCATTAAGTTTTGCTAGTTGCTAACGGCTATGATTGTCTGTGAGGGGGGGGCCAATATTATTGTTTGCTTTAATAATTCAGCGTGGCTGTGTCATATGGACATAGATCATATGGCTGCCGCCCCAGGTGAACAGCCGGAGAAAGTGAATGTATCCTGGACAGGTCACCACACTCTGAACTCTGATACACACGTCTGCTCATGGGGTGGAAACTTCAAGATCTTTGCCGTGAACTCTTCAAGATGAACGACCAGCGCTAGACATTTACTGCTCATTAAGCAGCAATTAATTGGATTTGTTAAGTGGAAGCACTTGTTTAACTGACCGCATGCATCCGTGCTCTCCGGCTCACCTCAGGAGATGGGAGGCCGATGGGAATCTTTCCATCTAAAGGGCTTTTCAGCAGCTTGTCTCCCAGGATCTGGGTGAGGTGTTGGGCCATGACTTTCTGCTGCTCTATACTGCAGTGGTTCTCAATGGACAGGATGACAGGGTACTGCGATGCCTGCGGAGGGGAGAGTGTGTGTGTGTGTGTGTGTGTGCGTGAATAAGTGATGGAGTGAAATGGAACACTCAACACAGAACAGCGGCTAACACACTGGCAGGCAGGGGTCGACTGCCCTAGATCACATTACACACAAACAGAAGGGCATGGTGCCCTGGCTCAGAGTGAACCTAGCCCCAGTCTGTCACACACACAAAAAATGCAAAGCTGGTACAGTACTCTAAACCAGTTTATAAAAATCAAAGATGAAAAAAAGAAAACAAGAGGATTATAAAAAGTCTTGAGAATTATGGACATGTATGGGTATATATCAAACATGGTATTTCTACCAACAGTATAGTAATAGAATCAGATGATAATTCTATGGTATTTTGAAATATACCATGCATGTACCATGGTATTTACATGGTTCTTCAAAACAAAAAATCATAGAAAAGTCCAAAAATCTATGGTATTACTATGGTATTCTTTGAAGTACCTGATTATCATCTGTTGCCTTCACTATACCGTGGTACAGTATTGTTTGAAAGTAAGGTATCATGTTAATGACATGTTTCAAAATGGTACCATGCTAATAAATTATGTTGAACACTATCATGATGATAATGCCATGGGATTCCTTGACTTTCCTTAGAGAACCACATACATACCATAGCATTTGAATATGGGACTCATTCATTACAATGCCATATTAAGTACTATAGTATTACCATCTCATAACACCACTATACCATGGCACCATCACAGAACATTTCTGTTAAGTACGTGCAGTTTTAAGAGTGAATGAAAACAAAGCCATAGTTTGTGACATACTTTAAATGCATAGTTGCCCAGCACAGTGACAACATCCTTGAAGAAGATCTTGGATGTAAACGTGTGTCCATGGTAGACGATTGGTTCTCCATTTGGTCCATCCCAGCAGTCTACTTCTACACATCGACAGCCACGTTTCAGTGCTCTAAAACGCACATACAAGTTCATATTTATGAATATAAAGAAGAATTGAATCTTCAAGAATTTAAGGAAATGCCTACTTGAAATAGGTTTTTGAAAACGTGTACCGTATATAGCCTTCCACACTGCTGTGTCCTCTGATTTGGTCCTCCAGAAGGTACGTGTTATGAGAAGACGATATGAAGTAATGACAGAGAGGCTGAGTCATGTCCTGGTAGAGATCCACCATGGTAGGGTTGGAAATGGAGCCCTCTGACGAGCTCAGGTACATCAGGAAACCATCAAACGTCATTGCTTGCCACATTTTTGCTAAAGGAACATAGGATAAACAAATTAATGCATTTAAAAATGCGCCAAGATGTCAAGAACACAAAATGCAGCATTAGGATACCTGGAACTAGAAGGTAATGAGTTTGAGAAGTTTGAAAGCCAAACCACCAAGGATGATCTAAACAGATCAATGGCAAGTGGAAAGTAAAATACAAATAACTTGAGCTTCGAAGAAACCCGAGTAAGAAAAGTACAAGTCTGTTAGCTATGCTTCATCACAAAATTGGTTACCCGTGTCTGAAGGTTCATAGCGTTCAATGAGCTTTAGTGCATACTGCTGAACTCCGTCCTCGTGTAGCTGCTCCTCCCGTAGGAAATCTTTCAGATCTTGGAGCGTTAGCTTCTGCCCATCACCCGAATATTCCTGAAACACTCGCAGGACGTCCTCACGCTGAGTCAACATCTTATAGAACAGCACAAACTCATCATCTCCAAGAGTTCCTGATTGAGACTTGTCTGCCATCTGAAGAACAACAGAAGTTCCAAAATGTACAAATACAAGCAACTATCTGTTAATGGATCACCAAATAATAAAGTGTGTCTAGTGTCAAAACCGTCATTGAACTTAAGCTACATCAAGCTACAAAGTGGCATAGCAATGTAACTGTAGGTTGGCCGTGAATGGGCAGTTACCGTAAAGAGACGAAGAGCATGATGCTCATTCATGTCCACATTCATCATCTTTAACAGATCGCGGACCTCCTTAAAGTTCATCTGCCCATCTCTGTTTTTGTCTGCCCTTTTAAACCAATCACAGATCCATCTGGAAACAGCATTTAAGGGAAAACTAAAGTGCTTGACATGATTTACCAAAGTAGGGTTCCTGGGGGTTATGTTTAAGAGCTGGAAGGTAAGGGCTCAAACTTGGGGCTTGGACTTCAATCCAAGTGTAGTTAGGGATAGAGTTAAAACATGTCCCTGGACATGTTCCCAGGGACATGTCCAACTTCCATAACTCATGGAGTGAAAGCAGGTAAATGGATCAGATGTGTTACATCCCAGTTTATTTAAGTGTCCTTTGATGCCTTTTAGCCTGCATGAAACCTTGTGCGTGTAAGATGGACAGAGAGTGGAATGATAGACAGGCAGATAAAGAGTGACAGTAAAGGATACTGGTCTAGTTTCTCTCTCTGCCCCATGTTCTCCAGGTTATCGATGAGTTTGCGTATCCCTTTAATCCATGATTGCGCTTCCCCTGCTGATTCGGCCACTAGGTCCAAGTTGCCTCGTCGACCACGGAACACAAGGGTGAAGCAGCGGTCAGGCGGGAACTCGTCAGCAATGCTGAGCAGGACCTCAGATTGGTGCCCTTCCCGCACAGCTTCCACATCTCCCACAGAAACTATATACACACATAGACAAACATTTACCTAGCTATCCTCTAAATCCTAAGAGTTGGAGACAAGACCAGACCAGACCAATATTTGGCCTATCAACGCCCAGAGCCTTACAAATGCAACATTTTTTGTGGTCTCCAGAGATCTCAATACCAAAATAAAACAAGATTAAGGCTCCAAATTTGACCCCAACCTAAACCCTACATCCAGTCTAGAGCAGGGGTGCCCAATCCTGCTCGGTTGGACCATAATTTAACACACCTAAACAAGCTAATCAAGGTCTTCAGGAATACTAGAAAGTTACTGGCAGGTGAGTTTGATCAAGGTTGGAGCTAAACTCTGCAGGAAAGTGGACCTCGAGTGCCAGAGTTGAGAACCCCTGCCCTAAACCCTAAGAGTTGGAGACAAGACCAGACCAATATTTGGCCTTTCAATGCCCAGACCCATACAAATGCAACATTTTTTGTGGTCTCAAGAGATCTCAGTACCAAAATAAAACAAGATTAAAGGGTTAGTTCACTCAATTTAAATTTAGCCTATAAATTACTCACCCTCAAGTCATCCTAGGTGTATATGACTTTCTTCTTTCAGACGAATCCAGTCGGAGTTATATTAAAAATGGTCTTTGATCTTTCAAGCTGTTTAATGCCACTCAGCGGGTGTTGCATGCATCCGTCCAAAAGCAGTTAAATAAAATGTGCCCATCCATTAAAAAAAAGTGTGTCACATGGCTCCAGGGGGTGAACAAAGTCCTTCTGTAGCGAATCGATGCGTTTTTGTAAGAAAAATATCCATATTCAAAATGTAATAATCACTTTAATGTAGCTTGCGATCACTGTTGTACACTGGAAGCAGTTCCGGGGGAATGACGTATAAGGTCAGCTTTGCGCATGCGCTGCTCAGAAGTGACGCACGCGGAAGCGCAGGGGAGAGATCAAAACAAAACGACGGTCACTAATTAGAAGTACAAAACGAGGATTTGTAAAGAAGAATGTCGGAGGATTTCGATATAAGCCGATATAAGAGGAGACTGGTTTTCCTTTGCTAAAGTAAGGAAACTTTGCTTCCTTTGCTCCTGTTAATAAACGTTGGTTTTCACAAGACACACCGGCGCATGCGCAACGCTGACCTCATACGTCATGCTCCCGGAACTGCTTCCAGTGTACAACAGTGAGCGCAAGCTACATTAAAGTGATTATTATGTTTTGAATACACCTAGGATGACTTGAGGGTGAGTAATTTATGGGCTAATTTTCATTTTTGGGTGAACTAACCCTTTAAGGCTCCAACTTTGACCCCAACCTAAACCCTACATCCAGTCTAGAGCAGGGGTGCCCAATCCTGCTCCTGGTGGACCATAATTTAACACACCTAAACAAGCTAATCAAGGTCTTCAGGAATACTAAAAAGTTACAGGCAGGTGAGTTTGATCAAGGTTGGAGCTAAACTTTGCAGGAAAGTGGACCTCGAGGCCCAGAGTTGAGAACCCCTGCCCTAAGAGTTGGAGACAAGACCAGACCTATATTTGGCCTATCAAAGCCCAGACCCCTACAAACGCAACATTTATGTGGTCTCAAGAGATCTCAATACCAAAATAAAACAAGATTAAGGCTCCAACTTTGACCCCAAACTAAACCCTACATCCAGTCTAGAGCAGGGGTGGCCAATCCTGCTCCTGGTGGACCATGATTTAACACACCTAAACTAGCTAATCAAGGTCTTTGAAATTGCTACAAACTTCCAGGCAGGTGTGTTGGAGCAAATAGCTAAACTCTTGAGGATGTTGGCCTGGTCTAGAGGTTCTGAAAATACTTTATATGAAGCTGCTATATTTCAGCCTAGGGTAATGGTGCAGTTGTTCTAGGCTGGTTATAAGTTCAATCACAGGAAGAGTTGATCCATGAACTATCACTATTGTTATCTTAAGTAAGACACTTAAACTCAGGTTTCTCTTATTACAGCAGAGTCTAATCCTTCTCCTGGAGGGTTACCTTCCAGCAGAGTTTTGCTCCAGCCCCAATTAAACACCTGAACCAGCTAAAGAAGGTCTTCAGGATCACTACAAACTTTCAGGCAGGTGTGTTGCAGCTAAACTCTCCAAGCCCTCCAGGAGGAGGACTGGACACCCCTGGCAAATGGGATTGTTCTTTCATTACAGCATGTTGCTTTGGATAAATGGCTAATAATTACAGATTGTGGATCTTGTCAGTGCTACTTACAGGTGGAGTGTGCATTTCCTGTTTTCTTGCTCTTGTACCAGATAGTCATGCAATCTTCTTGTAGTCGGAAATAACGCTGCTTTTTCCACGTGCGAGACTTGATTTTTCTCATCACTGTGCCAACAAACATAGACTTCAGGTCGTCGTCCGCCTGGATACCTGAGGAGCAAGACAGTACAGGAGACAAAGAGGGCGAGGAGGGCTCAGACAACAGGTAATGCACCTGACCCGGATTCTCAGCACATCATGTAAACACAAAACGTAAAAAAAAAAAAAAACCTGCCTCTCATAACCAGATAATGAATGTTTAGATATAAATAAGATGGGTTTTGGCAGACATTTTATGAATCCTTGTAAATTGGTGTTGCTAGCACTCTAACTCTACCAGATGAGCTAATGGAATTGTTATATAATAGATTTGATTTAATATTTAGCATTTTAAATGCAAAATAAGATATAATTTAGCCCTTTTATCAAGCTTTCCCAATAAGAACCTCCCAACAGTTCTAACAATGATGAAATAATCTTCATATCACTTCTTTAAAAGTGTTCATATTGACAGTCTATAATGGTCATTTCTCTATAAGCCACCTGCTTTACTTGCAGTGTGGATACATGTACAACACTTTATCAGTTACCAAGGAACAAATAAATACACTGACACCAATGAGGATCTCCCCCCCATAAATGTAAACTTACGTAGGCTCCTTTCAGTAGAAGCCATCTGTCGTTCTGTCATTTTTTAGGTGTCTCCTGTTTAAGAATAAAGAGAGAGAAGAAATGAATGGGTCACACTGACAAAAGTGGAGAAAAGTATATTAAAAGACATCATACATTTCATAGCATATGCTTAACATTTATCATACAATAAAAGTTACGCCTGTAACTGTTAAAAACATGCATTAAAAATGTATATCTGAGGTATCCCCTAACATAAAATGCTAGATTTTATATGTAACAGCATACTTTTTATTAATACAACAAGCCACCAACCATAATTTAAAAAGAAAAACACCACACAATGTAAAATATTCAGATACTTATTTTTTAAGAAACTGAACTGTGTTAGTAATAATATTAAAACCAATTTTTAAGTCTTGATTTCAGTCTGTTCCTCCATTAATGCAACCGACAACCTTTTTACAGCTTTTTAACAAATATACAGTATATGCACACCCTAAAATAAGTCTTTCAGATGGTATAAATGGTTGTTGTTAGTCAAAAGCCCCTGGATGTCTGGCTTTAATACAGGGATCAGCACTAGAGCTGTTGACTCAGACTCTTCAATGTTTGTGCGGATCTGTTCTTTGTGAAAGCATCTCACACTCGCCCTCAAATACTGCACAGACATGCAAAATCATACAAAAAAAGTCACACATCTGTTACTATCAATGAAATATAATTAAATTGAATGAACTGAATTTCTGAGTATACTGTGTTAAAATTAAAATAACACTAATCTAAAAACAACACCAAAAAAATTACCACAAGCTAGCCATGTGAGCAGAGATGTGTTGTACCACCCAGCCAAAGTTGCCATGAAGATTCAGGTTTCACATAAAGCCAGTTGCCTTAAACATGGCGGACAAAATGTTCAACATTGCTAACGAGTTATTAACAAAAACACCCTGAACTCCCAATTCACCAGATTCTTTCAATTAATGTGTTGTTAGTTGCTGTTACAACTAATGACTAAAACTCTTGAGCTACACGAATGAGCTACATCAAGCTACAAAAGACTACAACAACAGTGTCAACAATACCAGTATGTTCACTAGATTATATTATAAAAAATTCAATTGCAAAATAATTTAGTTTTAAATGTATTTAATTGTTTTAATTTGTATATTTTTATAAAATAATGTAATATGTATAAATTATTAACAGAAATATGTATAAATTATTAAAAACAAAATTTAACCAACAGCAGAAAGACAAAACAAGCAAGAGGTGTGAAAAGGTATCCTGTATCTGTAGATAAACTTTCAAAGTCAGGTACTTGAGTACAATGATAATTAATATCTCAGGGTTGAAGGAGGACTTACCCTCTGTGGGCTCATAGTGGGATCTGTATTTGAGCTTTGAAGAGGAGCATAACTCAGGAGAAGCCGGTGTAATGTGGCCCCAACTGCAAAAGAGCCGGACTGACTGTCCACATCTCCCCACAGCTTAACGTACCACAACACACCTCCCTCTGACGCACAACCACACACCCACAGATCCACAGCAACACACGAGACTCAATGTCCACAAGGGCCCCTTGTCCTCACGATACGCTTTCCATCCCCTCTCTGTCTTTGGGAGTCAAAACATCTCTTTCCCTCAGGCTGCTTTGTCTTGCGTCTCTCTGTCCCTCTGTACAGATAAAACGAGGGTATGTCAGTTTTGAGGTGGAAACACAATACGGCACATTGCGTAATTGGAGTGTTGCATTCCTGCGGTGTGACAGCTAAAGCTTTAATCGTGACCGAATAAACATGCAGATGTGAAATTTAACACTTTTATAAATAATCCTGAGCAAATTCAGAGAAATGCCGTTCCTAGTTTCTGATTGGCTGCGTTATCAAAGCTATTTTCATATTACATTATGCCAAACAGAGTGTTTTTGCATTTTTCTAAAGTCGTAATGTGTTTGCTAAGGAGTCAAAAAGCCACGTTTGATACACTGCTGTCATTCTGATCGGTTTTGCACGTTTCTGGGTTTGCTAACTGTCAAAAGAGTGAGCTAGCATGTTCTGGGTGGATACTGGCACGTTGCTATGTGGTTGTTTGCTTACTAGCCCGGGTCAAAAGAAAGTTGCCATTTTGAATGGATTTTAGCATGTTGCTAGGTGTGTTGTTATGAGGTTTCTAGGTGTTTGCCTACTTGACCAAGTCAAAAGAGCCACAATGCTAGGGTGTTGCTACGCTGTTGCCGTTCTAAATGGTTGTTAGCGTGTTGCTGTGTTTGCTAACTGGCAGAGTGAAAGGAGTGTTGCTATGTGGTTGCTAATGTGTTCTGGGTGGGTACTAGCATGTTGTTATGTGGTTGCTAGGGTGTTCTCTTACTAGCCCAGGTCAAAAGAGTCACAGTGCTATTGTGATGATACACAGTTGCTGTTTTGAATGTTTTTTATCATGTTGCTATGTGGTTGCTAATGTGTTCTGGGTGGGTACTAGCATGTTGTTATGTGGTTGCTAGGGTGTTCTCTTACTAGCCCAGGTCAAAAGAGTCACAGTGCTATTGTGATGATACACAGTTGCTGTTTTGAATGTTTTTTATCATGTTGCTATGTGGTTGTTTGCTTATAGCCCGGGTCAAAAGAAAGTTGCCATTTTGAATGGATTTTAGCATGTTGCTAGGTGTGTTGTTATGAGGTTTCTAGGTGTTTGCATACTTGACCAAGTCAAAAGAGCCACAATGCTAGGGTGTTGCTACGCTGTTGCCGTTCTAAATGGTTGTTAGCGTGTTGTTGTGTTTGCTAACTGGCAGAGTGAAAGGAGTGTTGCTATGCGGTTGCTAATGTATTCCGGGTGGGTACTAGCATGTTGTTATGTGGTTGCTAGGGTGTTCTCTTACTAGCCCAGGTCGAAAGAGTCACAATGCTATTGTGATGATACACAGTTGTCGTTTTGAATGGTTTTTATCATGTTGCTATGTGGTTGCTAGGGTGTTCTCTTACTAGCCCAGGTCGAAAGAGTCACAATGCTATTGTGATGATACACAGTTGTCGTTTTGAATGGTTTTTATCATGTTGCTATGTGGTTGTTTGCTTACTAGCCCGGGTCAAAAGAAAGTCGCCATTTTGAATGTATTTTAGCATGTTGCTAGGTGTGTTGTTATGAGGTTTCTAGGTGTTTGCATACTTGACCAAGTCAAAAGAGTCACAATGCTAGGGAGTTGCTACGGTGTTGTCGTTCTAAATGGTTGTTAGCGTGTTGCTGTGTTTGCTAACTGGCAGAGTGAAAGGAGTGTTGCTATGCGGTTGCAAATGTGTTCTGGGTGGGTACTAGCATGTTGCTATGTGGTTGCTAGGGTGTTCTCTTACTAGCCTAGGTCGAAAGAGTCACAATGCTATTGTGATGATACACAGTTGCCGTTTTGAATGTTTTTTAGCATGTTGCTATGTGAAAGCTAGGGTGCTGCTAGGCAAATACCCAAGTTAAAACTACAAATCCCTAAGTATGAGACGTTCTGATGTATACTAACGTGTTTCTATGTGGTTTCTAAAGTGTATGCTTACTAGCCTGAGTCAAAAGAGCCATGACGTTAGGGTTTGCTGCGCAGAGATTTCTAGGTAAAACCTTAGCCACAATGCTAGGGTGTAGCTAAGGAATTGCTATGTAGTTTCTAGGGTCCTACTGTGTTACTACATGTTTGCTTATTGGCCCGAATCAAAATAGCCACAATACTAGGGTGTTGCTATACAGCTCCTAAAGTGTTCTGAATGGTTTTTAATGTGTTATGAGGTGATAATTTACCTGGCCAAGTTAAAAGTAAATACCTCTAAGTATGAGGTGTTCTGGGTGGATATGGACCTGAATCAAAACAGCCACAATGCTAGCCTCTTGCTATATGGCTAATAAGGTATTATAAATAGTTTTTAGCATTTTGCTATTCATGTTGCTTACTGGCCCAAGTGCTATAATGCTAAGGTGTTGCTAGGCGGCTGCTGTTCAAAGTAGTTTTAACATGTTGTGCTGTAAATTTTAGGTGGTTGCTAGGCAAGTACTTGCCTCCTCAAGATAAAAGTACAAATCCCTAAGCATGAGCAACAGAAATGGCAGGCTAGCATTAGCAAACACCACCAAAAATGAATTCAAATGACTGATTAGCCATGTCAATCAACACTGTTAGCATATTACATTGCACACTTACAGTATAAAAACCGTTCCCTCTAAAAATGATGAAGGGGCATAACTTCGCTATATACACATGATCAAATCGACTGAATGTTCATAAAATATTCAAACGTCTTCATGGCATGTTGACAGCCATGTATCGAACACTGTCACCCGCTTCCAGTCTGCCCCTGAAACACGCGTCAGGGAGTTTAATGCATGTTTGTAGAGCATAGCTCAAGAACCCATTGTCTACGCTTGGCCTGCCTCACTGGGGCCCTTTAGTGGAGGCCTCAGATGATTGGATCAGGTTACTAAAGTAGGCATTCAACATTTAGCAACCCCGTTAAACTGCGTTCAGGCGGATACAGAGAATAAGAGGAAGTGGACTTTTTTTAGGCGAATTTTAAACATCTTGTATTTGGAAAAACAACCCGTCTGAATCGCTCTTGTGCCTATCAAGTGGTCTCGGCGGTCGATTTCGATTGTAACTGGCTTAATCTCTTTTTTAGGAATTCTTCTTCTCTGTCCCTTCCTCGTGTTTCTGTTCATGAATAAAACACAGCCGAGCTCAATGTCTGAGCTCAGCTTACACACACAGCGCTGGTGTCTTTACAAGGGGGTCCCTGCCTACCCGCTATATCATCGAGCAAACGCCTGGAGCGCTTCCAGACTCCTATAAGCACACACACACGCACGAACACTTTCCATTGCAGACATCACCTCAATGAAACTCTCACCTTGTGTTTAACAACGTATCAGATCGTTCATTACACAAAAGTGATTAGCAACTAAACTCAGCTGACCATTCGGTTGATATGATTGTAATTGGGACTAGAACAACTATACTGGATCTCAGACTAGATTTAACCATTTAAGGAAAATGGGACATATGTGTAAGACTGGACAGCTAACAGTACATTTTTAATACAAATTATTTAAGTACTGTTAGCCACCGATTTCTGATTTGTTTTATTATTTCCTCTGCTCCAGAGCTAGTTTTTTGCAGTACTACTAAAGGTCTGCAGGTAGCAGCCAATGAAATTGGAAGTATCAAGTATCAAGATATGCATACATTTTACTGCATGCCATTTGTTTATAAAAAAGGGAAGAAACAATGTTTTAAAACTCTAAATATTTTTAAATTCTTCTTTGTTGTCCCACACATTTAATTCAGCGAGTGCTATATAGCTGTCTCAGAACTAAATTTAATATATTATATAAACAAATATACTAATAACTTAAAAGATTTATATAAAATACAAAAATAAATGTTTGTATATTTTTTACACTAAATCATTTTTTTTGTCAAGTATATATTTATATATACTGTATATATAATGTATATATAACAAAAAATCTGTGTAATATTACATATTAATATTACAATAATGATAATTATACAAGTTATATTTTCACACTATATATGTAGTGTAAATAATTGCATATTATAAATATTTTTACACTTAATTTAATTTAGTAAATATAATAGTGTACTTATATATTACACAATGATATAATAACTTAATAAAATTGCACTTTTACACTAAATGTAATATAATTTGATATAAGTACAATATATTGAACAAACTGTTATTATTTATTATTAATATTAATATATTGAACAAACTATATCTTCTCACATCCTTAATTTCACTCACATAATTTCATAATGTCTATTCTATGGTCTTTAACTGTAATTTTAAATGAGCCTGAAATTAATTCCAGAGTAAAATATCCTACTTCCTCCTCATGACCAGAAAGGCAGCACAGCAGACGGCAATTTCACTTGACATTTACGATGGCATGACACTGTTTATTTAACAGCATTCAAAATTACACATTTTTGTGATGAAAAACACAGACAAAACAGTCTTTTAATTCCTCTCGATTCCATCAAAAAGGCTTAGAGGAAAAATAAAAAAAGCCTAATAATGGATGAGACTGACTCTTCCTCAGTCCAGCAGAGTCTAAAGTCAATTGTTAATATCTCGAAACAAACCGTGAATGCTGAGCACCGTTTCTGAGCTTCTTGGCAAAAAATATTAAGTGCCCTTGTATGTGAAACAGTCTGATGTGTTTAAGGTGTGGTGCTGGCCGCCCTGGAGGGTTTGGGATGAATGTGTGTTACTGAGGAGGTAAGGGGATGCCGCGGGGGTCTGTGACCTGCCCTTCCTGTAGGTTTTTGACGAGCTGAGCGAGCCAGCGTTTGGTGGTGGAGTCGTCCTTTAATACTTGAGCAAACGTGGTGTCCTTCAGCTGGTCGGGCAGGCACTGACGCAGAGCTTCTCTCGCCCTGAGAGACACAAAATATGATTTATATTTTAATATGATGTCTGATCTTTTTTATTTTGATTGGTCAATCACACTGAATTAAGAGCACAAACAGGATCCCTAATCTTTGCCAAACTGCAATATTTGCGCACCTCCTACAGGCCAACAATGAACAAGGAACTCCAAAAGCAGGGAAAATATTGGGGGGAAAAAAATACCTGGAGTTGTCAGAAAGTCGTAAATAACAGCGCACGACATGTTTCAGCAGGCGAGCCGAAGGCTCCTTAGACAACTGAAGAACCATCTTCCCCTGCAAGACAAAAAGCACAAAAAAAAGTAAACGTAAATTCATAGGTAAATCAGTTAAATCAATAAACGCAGTTACAAATCATTTTTAAAAATAAAAATAATAATTGTATTAATATTTGCATTCATTTAATTTTTTGCATCATCAAATGCAAACTTTTTGATTGTACTTTCATTAATTTGTCAGTTTTATATGAATTTTTTTTAAATTAATATTTGCATTTATTAATTTTTTGTTTCATCAAATGCAAATTATTACTGTATTTTCATTACATAATTCACCAGGTTTCTGCAAAATGACACATTAATCGTTACATGTATATATCATCACTGTTATTACTTTTCCTTTTTTCTTTTCTTCTTATATTTATTTTTTCAAGTGTCCAACATGGTTAGCTCTCAGTATATCAGTACCAAATGTCAATGAAGCATAATAAAAATGATGAATAAGATGAATAATAATGAATCACCAGTATCATGGCAACGTGTGAAAAGCGTTCGTAGGTCTGGCAGATATACGCAAGACCCGTGTCATCCAGGAGGATCTTCTGCAGTATAAATGTGGCCACCTGAAAGAAAAACACACGCTTAAAAAAAAAATACACCTGCAAAATACATCCATCCTTCTGAATCCACTCATAAATAATACATGTTAGAAGGAATTTGGTGACATTTTAGTAAGCCAACCGTTTTGGAGAGCTCGCTGCCGGACTCCATGATGCGCAGACAGAGAGGAATGATTTCTGTGGTTAACAGGAAGTTGATCACCTCCTGCTCATCTGTTTTCACTAGTGCGCCTATCAGACAAACACATTTCAATACACTCTTTCTTACTAAGATGATTTTGATTGTTCTCTGTATTAGCTGGCTTTCTTACCGATAACACCCAGACTCGTGAGCCGCAGGTATTCGAAGGGTCGAGTTTTACTGACTGTGTGCAGGAAGGGATACAGAAACAGAGGGATGTGAGCTGCCAGGAAAGCAGAGCTGAGGATGAAAAACCAAAAAAAAGGGGGGGGGGTCAGTGTGGCACAGAATTAATAACTGTGTCATTTCCTGGCAGGAAGGGAGTTACCGTGTCTCTACGTGGGAGGCCACACACTGCAGCAGTGCTAAAGCATTACACACTCGATTAGACTGATGTGCTGTCAGTGTCGGGGGGTTTATGGATGGGTAGATGTTCACAATCTCCTGTAAAAAAAATAATAAAAAAAATAATATATTTTTTTAGATCAAATCTGGGATTTGAAAGTTTTGTTGTTATTATTGTTGATATTATTATTTATTGTATGTATTCTTTTTTTCCCATTATACTTTTTCTAATATTTGAGTTTTTTAAATAATAACTAAATAATTACCTTCATTATGAAATCTGGGATTTGGGAGCTTTATTAATTTTATTATTATTGTTAAAATTATTTTTTTAAATAATAACTAAATAATTACCTTCATTATGAAATCTGGGATTTGGGAGCTTTATTAATTTTATTATTATTGTTAAAATTATTTTTTTAAATAATAACTAAATAATTACCTTCATTATGAAATCTGGGATTTGGGAGCTTTATTAATTTTATTATTATTGTTAAAATTATTTTTTTAAATAATAACTAAATAATTACCTTCATTATGAAATCTGGGATTTGGGAGCTTTATTAATTTTATTATTATTGTTAAAATTATTTTTTTAAATAATAATTTTCTTTAAATTGGCACATTCATTAAAATTACAATTATAATTAATACATAAAAAAAAAAATTACTAAATAATTACCTTCATTATGAAATCTGGGATTTGGGAGCTTTATTAATTTTATTATTATTGTTAAAATTATTATTTATTTTATGTATGTTTTTATATATAAATTTTCCTAATATTTGAATTAATGTGGATATAACAATTTTTAAATAATTATTTTACTGTCAAATGTCATTCATTTATCCAATTTTTTTTTTTATGATTTATGAATTCAGAAACCAGTTAAATCAATAAAAATGCAGTTATAAATCACTTTCTATATTAAAAATGACAATATCTTAAATAATTTTATTTTGTATCAACTGCTAAATGTTATACTGTATTCTCACAACTCAATTTAGTTTAAAATAATTGTATTATTTTTTTAATAATAATTTTCTTTAAATTGGCACATTCATTAAAATTAAAATTATAATTAATATGATTTTAATTTTTTCCCCCTTTCTAATATTTAAAAAAAATATCTGAATATTTTAAGAATTATTTTACTGTCAAATGTCATTCATTTATCCAATTTTTTTTTTTATGATTTATGAATTCAGAAACCAGTTAAATCAATAAAAATGCAGTTATAAATCACTTTCTATATTAAAAATGACAATATCTTAAATAATTTTATTTTGTATCAACTGCTAAATGTTATACTGTATTCTCACAACTCAATTTAGTTTAAAATAATTGTATTATTTTTTTAATAATAATTTTCTTTAAATTGGCACATTCATTAAAATTACAATTATAATTAATATGATTTTAATTTTTTCCCCCTTTCTAATATTTAAAAAAAATATCTGAATATTTTAAGAATTATTTTACTGTCAAATGTCATTCATTATCATTCAAAAGAAGATTTAATAAACTAGATTTACTTATAAACTGAAACAAACCAGTTCAATCAAAAAGGTAGTTACAAATCACTTCATATATTAAAAATAATATTTCTATTTTTGTATCACTGAGTGCAAAATGTTATACTCTATTTTCATTCCTTGCTAATTAACGGGTTTTAGTCATTTTTAATTTATTCATTTTACAAATGTCATTCATTCTCAATCAAAAATTTTTGGCTGAATTTCTAAATAAAAAAACAATGTGTTAAATCAAGAAAAATGCAGTTATAAATTACTTTTTTCCCATTTTTGAAATGTTCTGCAAAATAACACATTAATTCATTAGATGTACATGTTAACGTTTCTTTAGCCAAGAATCTTTATTTTGTTGTGTCTAGGGATGCACGATATATCGGCCACCATATCGGTATCGGCTGATAAATGCTAATTTTTTCTGTTATCGGTATCGGCCTGATAAGAAAATTTGGCCGATATCTTAAAGCCGATAAATAATGCATTATTTCCTTCAGAGACACTTCAGATGCACGCTGTTCGTTTGCAGCCTTTTGTGCAATTGTACGTTGTAATATTGTGTTTATTTGATGTATATCTGATTTATCTCATATAGAATGCGTTTGGTTAAGTTAAAAGAGCGCTTCAGTTTACCGGTGATCATCTTTAGCTCAGCGCACGCAGCTCAAACAGCAGTGCACAACATTAATAGCTATGATTGGGAATGTCGTGTATATAATATTCTAATGAGAACATTATTATAATAAAACGTTGTGAATTCTTTGGGTTTAGTTGCCGTGTTTCAGCGCGTTGTTATGGGAAGAGCGCATCCACAACAGGATCACACATTCTGACTATAGCACGCAATAACTGCATCATTTTGTACATATATAAGTTGTAATATTATGTTTATGTTGTATTAATATTAATCTCAGGATGCATTTCCTTGAGTTAAATAAGCTGCCAGCAAAACGCTTCAGTGTACCGTGTTCATTCAGCTCTTCAGCTTCAGCATGCACAGCTCAACGGCTGCTATTTAAAACAGTGGTATTAATTTGTTACTTTTTCAAAATCATTGATACATTATTAATAACAACAACCACTTGTATTTTTCTCTTATTATTTTCATCAACAATATGGTTTAGTAATTAAAATCATTTAATTATTGTCCGTGCAGAGGCTATTCCGTTTTATTGATCTATGGCGCATTCATTTTGATTCTTTACACGTGTAATGATGTCCAGTGACTTGTTTGCATTATTTATGCATTATTTTGTTTATTTGTAAGACTTTTTTATGACTAAATTTGGTAATGGGAGAGTAAAAATATTTTTAAAACGTACACCGTTCAAACTAGGCTGCTTATGTTGAAGTGTTTGGGATGTGGTTTTTAATGATGAGACCTTTTTTGTAATCAGGCTCTCAAAAAGTATATAACAATTTGGATATAGATTTATCGGCCAACATATCGGTTATCGGCTTTCAAATATAAAGAATAATCGGTTATCGGTATCGGCCAAAATTTTCATATCGGTGCATCCCTAGTTGTGTCACACTAAAATATGCGTGTACATATCTATAATATTGCTTGCTAACCAGGTCTCAGCTTATTGCGTGTTAAACTGAGCATGAAGTGATTTCTGCGCACCTGCAGGAGAGCCGCTATAGTACCGCAGGAGTGCCAGAGCATCGGGGCCAGATCTGTCACAGACTCCCTCTTCTTGCTGAGCTCCAGCAGGGCGTTCTCACGTGTTTCAGGGCTGGAGAGCTCGTTGATCCATTGATAGATCTTGTCACGGTCCACCTGCGTCAGACCCGCCGCGGTTACAGTCTACGGGACAGAGATTACAGAGCTCGGCTTACAAAATCAAAATGAGAAAACTGACGAACCAGTATTTATTAGAAAATCAAGCTTGATTTGCATTCACATTGTTGTTGTTTTTATTGTTATTACTAAAAATGCATCTTTTTGTGCATTTCCTTTAATAGAACCTTAATTTTATATACACTATTTCGTGTTTAAAATTTAATCGCTCTTACATAAACTTGTTACATTTTAATTACAGACTTGATTTCTTAAAAATCAATATATAATCTTACATAAAATGCTCTAAATAACCATTATTGACAAATTATTATTATTTATTATTCCTGGATAACAATGCAATATGTTAAGAAACCACACACAAAAAAAGACAGACTACTGATGTTCCGCATAAACCGTTTCATTAATATTACTATTAATAATAAAAGTATCAATCACACATTAATAACTAATGGCAGCGCATGTTTACAAACAGCACACGTGAAAAACTCAATAGACTTGTAATTTCCTAAGACTCTTATTTCAGACATAAGATACTCTAATAAACATATCAACTCACATTACGCAAGATACATAATATAACGCAGCGTAGAAGTTTTAATGCATCACCATAGTGACTGACTGCATTCGTTTTAGCCGTTAGCTCCATCAGGCCTCAGCATAAACAATCGTAAAACGCCCAGAACCTTGCAAAATCTCACCGTTCCTGTAGCCAACATCCTCTCCCTACCACTTTATTGTGATCTCCAGAGCACAAGTGAGCTGTAGTTGTTAAAACAAAGAGGGAAAAAATCGGGTTTTTCATTAGCAAATAAGCTAAAAGAAAACAACCGCCTTCCGCTGCTGCTTCTTCTTCTTCTACGGTTCTAATTTCTTCCGGTAGGTTTTTCTTCTTCGGCGTACGTTTATGGAGAGTAATAAGGGATCTAGCGTTCACTGCTGCACCCAAGCGGACTCAGTAATAAGCGGTTCATTACTAAAATTGACTGTAGTAATAATAAGTGTTGGGGAAAGTTACTTTTAAAAGCAATGCATTGCAATATTGCATTACTCCCTAAAAAAAGTAACTAATTACGTTAGTTAGTTACTTTTTATGGAAAGTAATGCGTTATATTACTTCTGCGTTACTTTCACGTTACTTTTTAAATATAAGCAGGGCTTGATTGTTTTTAACATAAGTTCTATTTATAGCAAATATAAAAGCCCTTTCACACCTACAAGTGTAATGAATAAACCTCAGGCTGAAGCAAAAGTTAAATCACGTAAGCGCAGGAGAAGAAACACTCTTCAGCAATAAAAAAAAACAATGAAGCACAATTGTTAGTTTCTCTAAAGTCATTTTTGCTTATTAGTATGGTTGAACTGGATCATCAAAGGTCAGCAGCAGAGACATTGGTTAATAAAATGGGAACAGTGTTGGGGAAAGTTACTTTTAAAAGCAATGCATTGCAATATTGCATTACTCCCTAAAAAAGTAACTAATTACGTTAGTTAGTTACTTTTTATGGAAAGTAATGCGTTATATTACTTCTGCGTTACTTTCACGTTACTTTTTAAATATAAGCAGGGCTTGATTGTTTTTAACATAAGTTCTATTTATAGCAAATATAAAAGCCCTTTCACACCTACAAGTGTAATGAATAAACCTCAGGCTGAAGCAAAAGTTAAATCACGTAAGCGCAGGAGAAGAAACACTCTTCAGCAATAAAAAAAAACAATGAAGCACAATTGTTAGTTTCTCTAAAGTCATTTTTGCTTATTAGTATGGTTGAACTGGATCATCAAAGGTCAGCAGCAGAGACATTGGTTAATAAAATGGGATTAGATACATTTGTGTTATTTAACATATGGTTTGCGTCATATTCTGAGTTTGCATTTCACTGTTTTAATTCATTTTGATGAATACTAAATCCGTTTTTTGTGAGTGGGATGAATTAATGCACATTCACATTTAGTCTAGAACTACATCATGTTCACACAGCGCACACAACTCCTCTGCACTCCCGATTTCTCCCAATATGGGGACCGGAGAGCTGCCAGTCAATAAATGGCAAAACAAAGTAACTGGCATTACTTTTTTGAAAAGGTAACTCAGGTATTTTCTTGTAAATTAAAAAGTAATGCGTTACTTTACTAGTTACTTGAAAAAAGTAATCTGATTACGTAACTCGCATTACTTGTAATGCGTTACCCCCATCACTGGTAATAATAATAATAACTGTATTATTATTAAAATAACAAAATATAATTACTTTAATATTACTTAAAAGTTATAGATAGATGATATATAGAACGATACATAGAAAAGAAAAAATATGATATTATATGATATTATTAAAATTAATATTATTATCATTACAATTAAAAAACAATATTATTATTGTAATATTATTAAAATGATAGATTAATTTGACTGAATTTCACTGGCTAAAAGTTTCACAAAATTCACTAAAATTCAGAATTTCACTGAATTATAGGCAATAATATTCGGAATATTTTACCGTTTGTTTGATACCTTTAGATCAAATGGTGTTGTCGTTTAATGGATTTATATTATTGCATACATTAAAAGTTGTAAAATTATTATAAAAAACATAAAATTGTAATTCCAAAAACGGAGCTTTGTGCGATAACAGGTATGTTTTCCCGAACAATATAATATTGTTTTTTTTATTATAATGTCACATAGTTAAATTGTTTAATTAATTTAAATAGTTAATTTTTTTTTTTAATTCCTAGAAATTAAGCCTTGTGCAACATAAAGGGCATATATTTATGTCTATCTAGTTAGTTAGTTTGGGCTCATTTGAATCATTTGAGAATCGCTTCAGTTTTGACCTCCATTCTCCTTTCTTTGTTGTCTTGGCTAGAAAAGAGAGCAGAAGGTCACGTCCCTCCATCCTAGCAGGGAATACGTAGTATTACCAGAAAAGGTAAGAACTCATCTAGACCTCAATTCTGTTCACTTAGACCTTTGTAGACCTCAAATCCATGACCATTTTTCAATCTTCTTAAGGCCTGTTCACACAACAAATTATAACTATTTTAGCGTCCACACTAGCATACAATAACTTTCTGTTCATTAAAAGAATGCACTGCAGTGTCACTTTAAATGCATTAGTTTGTTAGTTACTTCAAAAAAGTAGTCTGATTACGTAACTCGTGTTATTTGTAATGCGTTACCCCCAACACTGCATTATAGTGCACATTTCGAGCATCTGTTTTTGCACATGCTATCAAACTGAGGATAGTTTGTGCAGTTTTGCATATGGCGATATGTTTACACTAAGTGTTTGCGTCAAACTGGACAGGGTTGAAACTTTCTAGTGTGTTATAGTTTGAAAGGCTACGTGTTTTGGCAGTATCCATATGCCAAGCATAAACGTCAAAACTAAAGTATACTTAAGTATACGCTTTAATTTAAACGAGTACAAAGAGATTTTTAAATGCTCAAAACTTCTGGACTGAAGTAGTGCAGACACTGGTCAAGGATGAGACTTTCTAGTGCACAGGTGTCGATCGGCTGTTTTCGCACGTTTTCATTTTCGGTGAATGAAATTTGTTAGCAGACCCAGGCTCCAAAT
>NW_015505474.1:196313-200341 GCF_001515645.1 Sinocyclocheilus grahami
AATGAATCACTACTGCGCAGACTCGGCTACAAATGAATCACTATTGCACAGACCCAGGCTCCAATTGAATCACTACTGCACAGACCCAGGCTCCAAATGAATCACTATTGCACAGACCCAGGCTCCAAATGAATCACTACTGCACAGACCCAGGCTCCAAATGAATCACTATTGCACAGACCCAGGCTCCAATTGAATCACTACTGCACAGACCCAGGCTCCAAATGAATCACTATTGCACAGACCCAGGCTCCAAATGAATCACTACTGCACAGACTCGGCTCCAAATGACATTTATTTCGTAAGATGACAGCGGCGATACTGGGATGTTTTGGCTTTACTTTTCTATAGTGGAAGGAAGTGGAGACTTCGCGTCGTCATCCATATATTTTTTTACAGTCTATGGTTTCAACACTTCAGTCAGTGTGCAGCAATAACGGATGCATATGGACCAGACAGCTAGATGTCTGACTGAAAATAATAATAACCATAAGAACTCATGACTTGAGTAAGAAGCTGAGGTAATCAAAAACAAATTTGCTTTTCCAGTAACAGAGGGGAAGGGGGGGTGCTGAATTGCCATATAAAAAGAACTAATCATATTAGAGGAAAATTATGTGTCAGATCATGTTACCTTCGCCATGTATGTATTCTATATAAACTGTTGTATCCTTTTTGCTGGGGGATTCTCTGTAATTAAAGCATATTCAAAGGCATCATCTGGAATCTGTCTGGTTACTGCTATGCAGCACTAGATTTCTTAGTCCCAAGTGACAGGGCTCATATGGGGTCGAGACATCGTCTGACTCAGAGTGAGACTCTTAGGTGTTGGGTAACTGTAATTCTTTACTGAATTGGTTAAACTGGTTCTCCAGTGCGGTCAGAACTATTGCGATTGTGGTCAGAGAAGTCACCTGAGGATAATTTTATGGTGTCAGAAACACCAGGTTTAACATAAATCAGGTGCATAGGGGAATTTCTACGACAGCGTCAAAAGTGAAGTATAGTTTGGGCACACTTTCTCAATTGGATGTATGCATATGCTAAGCTTTCGCAGCAAAACTTTTAGACTTAAAACTTAACATGTGTTCTAAATTCTGAGGAACAGTACTGTTTTACATGCCATGTATGTGTAAACACCTTAAATGAAATTAAATGTGCTTTATTTTTTTGACCTTTTGTTTTCTTTCCCCCAATTAAAAAAAAGAGCAAATGGACCCCTGAATATGGCCCGCCACCTTCGTCCCTTCTTGGTGCGCCACAGTCACCGGTGCCAGAAAGTTTCTCATCGCCTACAACGTGAACCTTCTGAGCACAAAGGAACAGGCTCACAGAATCGCACTGGATATTAGAGAACAGGGCCGTGGGAAAGATCAGGTATGTCTGTGTGTGATGACACTGTGTTGGTCTAGGTTTTCAGTGTGCGTCAAATCTCGAACTTGAGAATAATTGTGCGTATCACTTCCCTGAGGTTTTGCTTATGTTCTTGTTCCTGTTAATTATCTAAATGTTCCTCCTGCAGCCTGGGCTTCTGAGAAAGGTTCAGGGAATTGGATGGTACCTGGAAGAGGCAAACCTGGCTCAGGTGTCCACCAACATCCTGGACTTTGAGGTGACGCCCGTGCACATGGTGTATGAGGAGATCTGTAAAGACGCCAGGGTGAGTTCGCTTTCAAACCTGAACCGGAAACTGAATCATAATCACTTGAAATTGAACCAGAAGTGAATCAGATTTGTGTTCGTTCTACCTGTCCAGGATTTGAACCTTCCAGTGGTGAGGTCTCAGATAGTCGGTCTGATTCCTCTGAAGGCGATGCTGGACTGTGCTGACTTCTACATCCAAAAAGAAAAGCTCTTCATTGTGGAAGAGGAACACAAAATCCGACTAGTGGGTTCAAATTAGCATGGTCACACATTCAACACAGCAGAAAATCAGTGGTCTTATTTCATTCCTCTTTTATTATTCTATCAGGTTATCAGCAAATTAGGACTCGACTCCTTGGGGCCATTTGTTCCAAAGGAGATAATCATAGAGTAAGACCCAAGATACATATAGATAAAATAATGTACATTATATTTCTGATTGGCTTCTTGATGTCTAACAGAAGGACTGTATCTGATTGGTTGATGCTGAGTTTAGGTATATGGTACGGGTGACAATGGCCAGTTTGTGTCTCTGTCTCTATAGAAGTTCGTCCACAGTGTTGGGGCCAGAACAGCGGCTCCTGGTGGAGGGTCCGTTTCTGCTGCAATCGCTGCTATGGTAATCATTAATATTTTAATTGATAAAATATGTGACCCTGGACCACAAAACCAGTCTTAAGTCGCTGGGGTATATTTGTAGCAATAGCCAAAAATACATTGTATGGGTCAAAATTATTGATTTTTCTTTTATGTCAAAAATCATTAGGATATTAAGTAAATATCATGTTCCATGAAGATATTTTGTAAATTTCCTACTGTAAATATATCAAAACTTAATTTTTGATTAGTAATATGCATTGCTAAGAACTTCATTTGGACAACTTTAAAAGCGCTTTTCTCAATATTTCGATTTTTTTGCACCCTCAGATTCCAGATTTTCAAATAGTTGTATCTCAGCCAAATATTGTCCTATCCTAACAAACCACACATCACTGGAAAGATTATTAATTCAGCTTTCAGATGACGTATAAATCTCAATTTCGAAAAATTGACCCTTATGTTTTGTGGTCCAAAGTCACATATATACTTTGTTTTGGAATATCAAATATTTTTTTTTATAATACAAATTGTATCTTTTTAAATTTATATTATTTTATTTATATCTGTAAAATTATCGAAATTTATCAGAATATAAAAAACAAATTTTCTAATATTATGTATATTCTAAAAATCTATAAAATTCAAAATTAATAAAAAAATGATCATACTGATAAATTGTGTGTGTGTGTGTGTGTGTATATATATATATATATAGGTATATTTCTAATTATTTGTAGGATAATATATACTTATAAAATATATAATATAGATACTTAAAATACAAACCCAATTCCAAAAAAGTTAAATCACAACAGGCATACTTCCAGAAAACATTGTCGGTGAACACAATCCACCGTGCCATTCGCCGTTGCCGGCTAAAACTCTAAAACTCTATAAAGAAGCCATATCTAAACATGATCCAGAAGCGCAGGCGTTTTCTCTGGGCCAAGGCTCATTTAAAATGGACTGTGGCAAAGTGGAAAACTGTTCTGTGGTCAGACGAATCAAAATTTGAAGTTCTTTTTGGAAAACTGGGACGCCATGTCATCCGGACTAAAGAGGACAAGGACAACCCAAGTTGTTATCAGCGCTCAGTTCAGAAGCCTGCATCTCTGATGGTATGGGGTTGCATGAGTGCGTGTGGCATGGGCAGCTTACACATCTGGAAAGGCACCATCAATGCTGAAAGGTAGATCCAAGTTCTAGAACAACATATGCTCCCATACAGATGTCGTCTCTTTCAGGGAAGACCTTGCATTTTCCAACATGACAATACCAGACCACATACTGCATCAATTACAACATCATGGCTGCATAGAAGAAGGATCCGGGTACTGAAATGGCCAGCCTGCAGTCCAGATCTTTCACCCATAGAAAACATTTGGCGCATCATAAAGAGGAAGATGCGACAAAGAAAACCTAAGACAGTTGAGCAACTAGAAGCCTGTATTAGACAAGAATGGGACAACATTCCTATTCCTAAACTTGAGCAACTTGTCTCCTCAGTCCCCAGACGTTTGCAGACTGTTATAAAAAGAAGAGGGGATGCCACACAGTGGTAAACATGGCCTTGTCCCAACTTTTTTGAGATGTGTTGATGCCATGAAATTTAAAATCAACTTATTTTTCCCTTAAAATGATACATTTTCTCAGTTTAAACATTTGATATGTCATCTATGTTGTATTCTGAATAAAAGATTGAAATTTGAAACTTCCACATCATTGCATTCTGATTTTATTCACAATTTGTACAGTGTCCCAACTTTTCTGGAATCGGGTTTGTA
>NW_015505474.1:201146-220534 GCF_001515645.1 Sinocyclocheilus grahami
GATTTTTTTGCACCCTCAGATTCCAGATTTTCAAATAGTTGTATCTCAGCCAAATATTGTCCTATCCTAACAAACCACACATCACTGGAAAGATTATTAATTCAGCTTTCAGATGACGTATAAATCTCAATTTCGAAAAATTGACCCTTATGTTTTGTGGTCCAAAGTCACATATATACTTTGTTTTGGAATATCAAATATTTTTTTTTATAATACAAATTGTATCTTTTTAAATTTATATTATTTTATTTATATCTGTAAAATTATCGAAATTTATCAGAATATAAAAAACAAATTTTCTAATATTATGTATATTCTAAAAATCTATAAAATTCAAAATTAATAAAAAAATGATCATACTGATAAATTGTGTGTGTGTGTGTGTGTGTATATATATATATATATAGGTATATTTCTAATTATTTGTAGGATAATATATACTTATAAAATATATAATATAGATACTTAAAATACAAACCCAATTCCAAAAAAGTTGGGACACTGTAGAAATTGTGAGTAAAAAAGGAATGGAATAATTTACAAATCTCATAAACTTATATTTTATTCACAATCATTTTTATTTAATATTTATTTTAACATTTTGGAATATATATATACTGTACAGGTGCATCTCAATAAATTAGAATGTCGTGGAAAAGTTCATTTATTTCAGTAATTCAACTCAAATTGTGAAACTCGTGTATTAAATAAATTCAATGCACACAGACTGAAGTAGTTTAAGTCTTTGGTTCTTTTAATTGTGATGATTTTGGCTCACATTTAACAAAAACCCACCAATTCACTATCTCAACAAATTAGAATATGGTGACATGCCAATCAGCTAATCAACTCAAAACACCTGCAACGGTTTCCTAAGCCTTCAAAATGGTCTCTGTTTGGTTCACTAGGCTACACAATCATGGGGAAGACTGCTGATCTGACAGTATATATATATATATATATACACACACACACACACATACACATTTTTAATCATTAATTATAAATCATAATATTTTTATTTTATATGTATTTTAATCATTTGAATATATACATTCTATATTCAACATAAAATATATTTAGAAAAAAAATGTGTATTATTTATAAGAATATATGTATGTATATATATATAATTATTATAATATATATTATTTATCTTTATGTGCATCTATCTCATTGTAAGGGTGCAGCTCTGGGCTGCATGGACGGTCAGATGACGTACGGTAAGAGACAGTTTGAGTCTCTGGATGCAGAGATGAGAAAACTCATCCCTCCATTTCATGAAGCCATGAACGACTCATTATTAAAAGTGGATGCTGATTCAATGGCCTTTAACAGCTACATGGTACAAGACCAAACACAAACAGTGGTTTTAAAAGTATTTGGACACTTTAAAATGTATGAATGAATTTGCCATAATAAATATGCCACTTGTGTAATAAAAGTGCTGTAAAATATGTCTAGATGACAATAAGTTGTCATGCACAAAATATTTGATAACTGTTTTCTTGCGTGTTTCTTTCATTAGGCTGCTCTGAAATTGCCCAAAGGCACACCTGATGAAATCAAAAGGTACGGTTCATCACTTCTGTGAAGTTTAAACAAACAAACCCATCCTTCCAGTCCATCAAACTAGAGACAATACATGCCACCGGGAAAAATAAGGAACATTCTGTATCATGTTAAACCAGTTTGACTGATGTAAAAAAACATGTAATTGACCACAAAAAGAAACAGGAAAGACTAGGCACATATTTGCAGAGAGGAGCCTGACTGATTTAACTAACGTTACACAACCATTCAACTTGCATTTAACTGCCAAAGTAAATTATCTTTGTGGAAATGTGGTTATAGAATGCAAATTACAACCACACTGGCAAAAACCCATAAACATGGCACAGTAGCTTTGACAACCTTTCAAATGTTTCAAACCCCTTATATGGCTACAGTTATTTTAAATTGGGACTGACTGAATGTTTTTCTTTGACTGTAAAGAAGGGAGGAAGCCATGCAGGAGGCTTTGAAGGTGGCGCTGGGCATCCCTCTGTCTCTGGCAGAGATAATAAACAAACTGTGGCCTGCTCTCAAAGAGATGGTGAAATATGGAAATGTGGCATGAAAATCAGACATTCAGGTGAGACTGGGCTATATAACACAATTTTATTAAAATTTAAATTAAGTTATATAATTATGTAACTGTATAGATATTTGTATTGTAAATCATCGTAATGTAATACAGTATATATATTTACAATATATTTATTATCTTCTATATTTTTTTTAAATATGTAATATTTTTAAATATAAATGCTTGTGATGACACAAGATGAAAATACATCTTTTCAAGCAAAGCATTTTCCAAGAGTAAAATGCTGATTTTGCATTTGGAAAAATTACAAATAACATGACTTTGAAGGTCAAAAATAAGCTGACGTCCACAGGTTTTTTTCTGCATTTAATAACCACACTTTAAGTGATACGAAACTCTTTTTTTTTAGGAACTCATAAATGTCAGAGCCAATTGGAATTGTTCCTGGTGATCATGGTAGTTTTTGTGGTTTGTTGATTTTCAGACTGTAGCAAAAGTGTCTGTGCTGTTAAAGAATGCCAGAGAGAATGCTAACATAGTGCTGGAGATGGCCGACCAGAGGAAATGATGCAGACTGTATTAACTCACACCAAATCAAATAAAGACACACTGATGTGCTATAAAACTCTCTGGTGTACGGCGCATAGATTTCATTGTAAGTGCATTAACTGAAATGCATTTCGCATTTATTTATACCCACTATACAAGCATGGATAACTAAACATTGTGCAGCTTGTCAAGGAGAGATTTTGGCAAAAACGGGCAAAAAAAATCCCTTATTGAAGGTGGGCACAGAATAACATAGACTTGAGGATGTGCTATTTTGACATAAGCAAACAGCCAGAAGACTATAGCAACAACTTTGTGCACTGGCAACCACCCAAAAAATCTTATCATAATAGGAGCAAGGTTTGCACAGACAAGCATCACTCATATTTTCATTAGGCAATGTAGAAATACCCTTCTTGCCACTTCCAAAGAACTAATTTAAAGTGAGTGGGAATGTAGTTATGAAACAATTGCAATTGCAAAACACTTTTTAGACATGCAAAAGAGCATGACATTTTTCATTAATTAAACCTGAGAGCTGTGGTTTTTACGGTCATGATTTGAATAATCAGACTCACCCAATGTCTCATAGTTATAATGATTGTAAACACACTAGGCTGTTTTGAGGTTATAACCCATATATATACCCATATATCTTGGTTGAGCGTTATCTTTGTGTTTGTTCTGAAATAACTTATAATAATCCACCAGGTGGTGGTGCTGAGACTGACCCACCAAAGGCCACCCTCAATATCTCACTTCCTGTGTCCTTGCCTAGCAGTCATCTGTTGTTATTTATGCATTTATTAAAGCCGCACTGCTGGAAAAGAGAGAGAGAGCAGTGACATCTGTATCTGCAGATGCTACAGAACAGCTGTAGCAATACTGTCCTCAGTCATTATTTCTGCATAGTCCAAAGTCAACGCTTACTAATGTTACAAGCTATAACTGCGGTCTAAAAGTGAAGAAAACCCATTCACCAATATAAACAAGGATAGTGTTTCCTTATGCACCACATGTTTTTTTACAGAAAATATTTTGTATAAAACACAATCAACTGCTTGGATAGACACTAAAAACTTCTCAGAAAAACCCAGCAACTACCCAATCTATAGTATGACAACATGCTAAAGAAGAACACTCAGAACACCCACTCAATTGACCCTTCGCATGGAGTTTGATTGACAAGCGATCTGACAAATCCTAAAGATGAATCTGCCATTTTTGTCTGACAAACAAACCAGACAGGAAAGTAGATTAACGTCTTGAAAAATGGTGTGTATTGACATCTTTCCACGGTTGAAACAAGATTCCGTCTGATGTTCATTCATGTTTATTTTGTGCTATAAAGAGAAAGAGATGATCGGTTCATGCTCTTTGCTCCACGATGTATTTTTCATTACATAAGAACATGGTGTGTGGTATGAGTGCACCACGGCTTGTCAGACATAGCAACAGTAAGGGGGGTGGGTCTTTGTGAAGGGTCAGTTGTATAGCAGCAAGCTAAAAACACTCAGAAACCCCTAGAAACCACCCAGAACCATGTTATCATCCATATAGCAACACTTTAAAAACTTTCAAAACAACCTAGCACCCTAGCAACTATCCATAACATGCAAGCAACAACATAAGGGCATCTTAAAAAGAACATTTAATTGTATAGTAACAAACTAAAATCACTAAGGAACCCCTAGCAACAACATAATAACCACCTTCTCATAACACCCGATGTACTTGCTACATCACTAGAAGAATGGCATTTGTATTAATAACCCCAGCAACTATATGATTTTGGCATAAACCTTTGCAAGGATGGGCAACTCCGCCCCTGGAAGGCCACTGTCCCGCAGATTTTTGTTCCAAACATAATAATAAAACATACCAGCCTGGAATTTTCATGTAAATCTCAAATCTGCGGGACAGTGGTCCCGGGGGCAACTTTGTACCTTAGGGACAACTTTGTACCTTATCTACCCCTGAAAGGTGCATATTAGTACCTTAGAGCAGTAATATGTACCCTTACTACTATGTTAACCCATAAGCTGATAAGTTGTCCCTTTAAGGGTACTGGCCCGGTAACAAGCTGTTGTACCCGTAAAAGTATCATTTTCGTACATTTTTTTCTGAGAGTGTAAGGTGAAAAAGGTGTACATGGTCTTAGTAAACTTAATTCCTTGCAGCTCAAGCAATCACTCAATCTGAGGGAATGCCGAAGTGTTGCATGTTCTCACTGAGCCCAAAGATTATGCCTAACAGCATCCTCAAGGCCCTGCTCTGGATCTACCTCCGACCAGTAGAGGAGCCAACCACAGTCTTTATCCAGATATCTCACCTTAAGTCTTTGTCTGAAGGGAACAACCACTCAAGAATACGTGCACAAAAAATTGATGTGAACGCCCGGACAAACTCCTGGCAGCACATCGACATGAAGCAGCTATTGCAGTTGTGGCTCAAACAGCCTGAGAGTAACTTCGGGATAGAAATCAAGGCCTTTGATGCAAATGGAAACGATCTGGCTGTGACCTCCGCAGAATCTGGAGAAGAAGGACTGGTAAGTCAGTGCATGCAGTGGTACTTATGCTTCTTTGGGAAACCAGGAGTTATATTGGTTTGCTTGTCAAATGCTGGACTAACTTTAATTAACTGATCTGCCAAAGGTTTATGAAAGTGTACATCAGGGTTGTCCAATCCTGTTCCTGTAAAGTCCAGCTCCAACCCCAAATAATTAAGATCTCCAGGAGCACTTGATAATTACAGGTGGTGTTTGATCAGGGTTGGAACTGAACTCTGCAGGTAGGTAGATCTCCAGGAACAGGATTGGGCACCCCTGGTGTACCTAGTCTTACCTTACAGAGTAGTCTAATGCAGTGGTTTCCAACCCTGTTCCTGAATGCCCACCAGCACTGCACATTTTGCATATCTGCACCGATTTCAGGTCTTGGAGTCTCTACCAACGAGTTGATGACCTGAATCACGTGTGTTTGAATAAGGAGACATGCAATATGTGCATTGCCGAGGGGCCACAGGTCTAGTGGATAAAGGAATACTTGACCTAAAGATGAAAATTGTGTCATCAAATTCTGATCCCCACCACTGTACAGTAGCTTTCAAAATGTATGTGCTCCTTGTGGAGTTTAAATGTACCATTAGAAATCTGTCAAATCTTATTCAGACTTGGTAGATTCTGCCAAGTCTTACTGAGTTTTCAGAGTAATGTTGGAAGACAAGGTACATTCAAACTCCACAAAGGGCCATAATACGCTTGAACACAGATTTTATTGATCAGGTTTATCAGGAAGGTGGGGGCTGTTCCTGTAAAAAGTGTATTGCAATTAATGTCAAGTATGTGCTTAATTGCACCTTTGAACTTAATTGACCATGACTGAGCTAATCGTTCTTATGTCCACCCTTCCAGCAACCCTTCCTGGAGGTGAAAATATCGGACACTGGCAAACGGTCCAGACGGGACACCGGCCTCGATTGCGATGAGCATTCCACTGAGTCACGTTGCTGCCGGTATCCACTCACCGTTGACTTTGAGGAATTTGGTTGGGACTGGATAATTGCCCCCAAGCGCTACAAGGCCAATTATTGCTCCGGTGAATGTGTGCAGAAGTACCCCCATAGTCACATCGTCAACAAGGCCAACCCTCGGGGCAGCGCAGGCCCCTGCTGCACACCCACCAAGATGTCGCCAATAAATATGCTGTACTTCAATGACCGTGAGCAGATAATCTACGGAAAAATCCCTTCAATGGTTGTAGACCTTTGTGGCTGCTCTTGAGCCAGAGAGCTTCTCGAGTCGCTACGACAGCAAGCCCTAACTGCTCTGGACCAGAGGGAAGTGAAAACAACCTTTACCTTGTCCCTGACAAAATAGTTCCTGCTAAAACAATTGACCACACCAGGATCCCAACAAACCAACTTATCTGATTCTTTTAGTTCGTTCTCATCGACTGTTGCACACAAGGACAATAGTACCAAGGTGACAAGTGTTTCTTTGTTTATGAAGGTATAAGTCTTCCGCTGTGAATGCATTTGAGCATAGAGATGACCTGATGGGCTTTACCAGCTTGATATCAGAATGTAAAAATTGCAAAAAGTGCTTTTAAGTTTTTTAATTAATGTCAAAGGGGGTTGTATAGTTGATTATTTATATAAAGTCACTTATCCCTCAGTGACCCCAAAAACAGGAACACTGACCCAGAAACTCACTCAACATGACGTCCAAACAATAGACTTTAGGAATTCTGCAGTTGTTTCATAGCATATGTGTAGTTGACAGATGGTAGGGATAGGAAAACGTTTTTCATTGCTGTAACTGGTCACAAATTTTAAATGTATAAATAATCTTTAAATGCTTTTTAGACATTGCTGGAACATGTCAACTACCCAAAAGCATGCAGCTTATGTTCTTGTCAAAAACATCAATTACATTGCCAATTCACTAGGTAGCCTACATAATGTCATAGGATAGAGATGGACATGGAGATTTTTTTTTAATTGTATAGATTCTATGGTTCCAAATCATGTTATAGTTTTGATCTGTTGTACCAAGTAAAATGCCTGTTACTGACGTCTCTGAGGAGTTGTTTTCGCGTGTCCTTAAGGGACCTCTTCAGTGTTTTCCCTTTGTAACCCTAACAGTGACACCATTGACACCATTCCAAGCATGTGGAGCACATTATGGCGCTCAAAAGCAACAAACTCATTTCCATGGAAGCTAAAGCCTCTCCTGTTTTATTTTGTTCTCTGAAGGGTTCCCCAGTGTGATTGAGGCCCCGTGAGGCAACGACACTAGGAGTCTGTCCCCAGGGCAATGAGTGCACTTAGAAATGTCTTAATTTGCTTTTTTGAAAAGGATTTTGCACACTTTGCTGCATGATTCAATAATAATACTTACCATGAAACTATAGGTTTAGGACATGGAATACAAATAAACAATCTTGCCTCTAATACCGACAGGCTAGACTACATAAAAATGCAGTGCAACTAACCATGTCATCGTGCACAGTTAGGACAACTAAATACATTTTTAAAAATTATATATACACTACCGCTCAAAAGTTTGGGATCAGTAAGACTTGTAATGTTTTATAAAGACGTCTCTTATGCTCATCAAGGCTGCATTTATTTGATCAAAAATACAGAAAAAACTGTAATCTTGCAAAATGTTATTACAATATAAAATAATGGTTTCTATTTTAATATCCTTTAAAATATAATTTATTTCTGTGATGCAAAGCTGAATTTCCTTCAGCCATTACTCCAGTCTTCAGTGTCACACGATCCTTCAGAAATCATTCTAATATGCTGATTTATTATCAGTGCTGGAAACTGTTGTGCTGCTTAATATTTTTTTGGAACCTGTGATACTTTTTTCAGGATTCTTTGATGAATAAAAAGTTAAAAATAAGAGCATTTATTTTAAAATAGAAATCTTTTCTAACAATATACACAACCGTTCAAAAGTTTGGGGTCAGTAAATTTTTATTCTTTAGTATGTCAGATTTTATGAGTGTAAATAAATGCAACTTCACCTTGATTGACCCCACATCCACATGCATTCCTTTAGTCCTGTCACTTATGCAATTATTTTCCTCTTAAAACAAATTATTTTCTTATAACAAATTATAAAAGAAATCATATAACGTGCATTTCTCCCACAGCTTTTACGCGGTGATGAAATAAGCACCTTTCTCTAGTTTGCTGCACAGTTTCAGTTTCTTATAAATCACGTGGGCTGCGCTACAACGTCTGGTCGAAAATTCCACCTTGCGTTATAAACGACGCCCGAGTGCGCTGATTGGCTAGTGCAGACGTAAAAACCACAATTTCGCTCGCTGATTGGTTCACACAGCTGTCACTCAAACACGCGCTCCTCACGCAGACGGAGTCGGACATCTGCGAATTCAATAACAAATCGACAGTAACAGGGGACTGGCCTGTTCTTGCGCTGCTGTAGAAAACAAATCAAACAAGTCTTTTTTGGATTCTTGCTTTAACGTTGTTTGGATAACGTTTTGGGGTGAGTAACAAAATAATAACTTTAATTTCCGCATTCATATATATTTTTTTTTCTGCGTAAAATTTGAAGTTTTGCTCTCACGTTTTGTTAATGCGTTATATAAATAATGCATACTGTATAACCATAAGATTTCACATGTCATTAGAGGATTTTTACTATTTAGAACTCAATGGAAAAACACATAAAAGGCCTTTATATAACTAGGCCATATGTAAACTCTTCTGCGGGCCTTATGAATGCATTGCAAAACAATATCATGTGGTCATGAATTCTGTTATATCTAATAATAATATTTATAATAACATCTTGCAATATAGCTATATTATTATTATTGATTGATTAATAATAATAACATTATTCATTATAGCTTGATATATATTGATCGATTAATCGATTGATTCCAATTGAGAACAATTTGAAAGCATTAAAACCCCCACCCACATGTTTACCTAACTTAGCTGTCTGAATGAGAAAACACTTCAAATATATTTATGCAAAAACAATACCTCCAAACCCTACCCTACACGCACGTGCGCGCACACGCAGATTGTTTTTAAGCATGAATAATAATATAAATAGTATGTACAATCTTTTTGACAATACTAATGTTCAGTTACACTGACAGCAATACTTTGTTTCTGCTTTAATGTTATACATAAAATAATCGTACCATAATAAAGCATTCCGTTTAAATGTAAATTAGCATACATGTTCAAAATTCTGTTACTCTTATCGTCTTAAGTAGTAATTATGCCTAAAACGACGAAAACATTTTCCTAACAATCATATAATATAAAAATATATATATTTTTTAAATATCTCATTGTCTTAAAGCACAAAACACCCACATTCACTACAAGAAAACACAATGCATTTTTGAGAATAATAATAATAGTAGTAATAATGATACTTAACAGTGAATTAACAGTTTTACACAAAATGAGCTTTTCATGCAAATGAAAATTTGTTAGTAGCTGCATGATTAGAAACACACACCACACACAAAAAAACTCCATGGCCATAAATTGAGATATAAATCTCATTATCTCATCTGTTGAGGTCTGCTGTTTCTGCTTTTACTGTGATTCCTGTAAGTAAAAAAAAAAAAATATATCTTCACTGTGGCCTGTCTGTTAACGACCATATTTTGTCATGTATTATATAACTCTCAGCCCACAGAGTCGCAGAAATGAGTCAGTGGTTGGAGCTTCAACAACTGGATTCCAAGTTTTTGGAACAGGTCGACCAACTGTATGATGACAGCTTTCCAATGGCCATCCGGCAGTACCTCAGCAGCTGGATAGAAAGCCATGACTGGTGCGTACGACCGATTGTGTACCTTTACAACCATTCAAACACATAACCACAACCTCTTGCAAGTATAATCATGCTAAACTAGGCAACCTGTTGATTCTTAACAGTATTTATTATAAAGTTCAAAATTGAATATTAATCAAAATTATTAATATATTATTAAAATATGCAAATGGTAAGAAATATTTTTAAATGTGCATTGATATTTTAAGGGTAATCAGAACACGTTAACATATAAATTAAAATTGTAATATATAAACATTAAAATATTAATACTTTTTAAGGTGCATATCTTATAAAGGTAATTGATGTTATTAATATTTAAATTACTTTTAATACTTTAATATTATATGAATCAAAAACTAATTAAAATGAGAATATTAATGAATACTTTGAATGTGCATACTTATTTTTAAATGTAATTAGAATATTAATATCTACATGTTAATTAAAATAATATTATTTAAAAATTAAAATAATAATGAATACTTGTTAAGGTGCATAAATATTTTTAAAGGGTAATAAAGCTATTAATTCAATTTATTAATATTAATTTACTTTAACACTTTAATTAATGTTACTAATGTTAATATAAATTAAAATATTGTCATTAAAATTTGACAAAATTAATTAATATTTTAAATGTGCAAAAATATGATTAAAGGTCATTACAATTTAAATATTAAAACATGAATAATTACTTTTTTAATGTGCATACATGTTTTTAAAGGTAATCAAAATATTAATATTAATTGTATTTAATTAACTTTAACTTTTTTTGCAACATAAACAATTAGTTTTAGATACTCCACTTTAAATATTCATTTTCTTATTAAATTTATCTTCCTGATAAAAGCTGGATTATATAGGCGCAGATATAGGAATTGTGTTAAAAATAGAATTCAATCCAGTTTCATCTTCATTTGGTGTGAATCATCTGTTCTTCGTTCTCTTAAAGGGACCACGTCGCTAATGTGGAGAATGAGTCTCTGGCCACCGTGAGGTTTCATGATCTTTTGACCCAGTTGGATCACCAACACAGCCGCTTCGCTATGGAGAAAGACTTCCTGAACCAGCACAACATCCGCAAGATCAAGAGGAACTTGCAGGTGCCTGTCTGCAACTGGCTACACAATAATTTCCTTTTAGCATTTGTGTCGCAGCCTCTAAATCATTAGGCAATAAATAGGTCAGTTTGCGAGTTAACACAACCCTTGTGTTTCAGAGCCTCTTCCAAGACAATCCTGTTTCCATGGCGATGATCATCAGTAGGAACCTTAGCGAGGAAAGGAAGATTCTGGCCGCTGCCCAAGTGTCAGAGGTCAGGAATTAATAAACGACAACCACTGATTTCCAACACCAAACTGTGAATTTAAATATGACATTTAAATCTTTATTTAAACCATTTTTTAAGTTCGCTCCATGACTAAAGGAATAGGTCAAGCAAAAACAACTCATCGTCATGTTGTTCCAAATTCACACGACTTTCTTTAATCTGTAAAACACAAAAGGAGGTAGTTCACAATATTGTCCAAGCTGCTCTTTTCCACATAATGACATCAGGTTAGTAATTAGTATTTCGTTGCAGAATCGAACCGAAAACACCCAAAACGATATGATCGTGGAGAAACATCGAGAAATGGATGGAAGGGTGAAAGAGATAAAGATGAAAGTACAGGTGATGTACACAAAAACTAATCGCAACTATAAGAAATGTCTCTAAATTCTCATAGAAAAGTTGTGTAAAACATCTTTTTCAAATTCCCTATCAGGACACAGAGCAGATTATCAAAAATCTAGAAGACCAGCAAGACGAATACGACTTCAAGAGCAAAACTCATCAAAGCAGAGGTAACACATTTACAAAAATTGCTTCTTTGTAGACGAAAAAAAACAGCTTTATCAAATGTGCGGTCACATTACTGAAATTTCTGCAAAAGTTTTATATTGCTTATTTTGTTCACAAAAATTCGTTGAACAACAAGTATGACCGTATCTATGGGCAGAACTAGCTAATTATTCGAAAAGTATAGAAACTCAGTATTGTTTATTTTGCTCTCGAAAATGTGTCAAACATCGGTAAATGTGACTCACCTGAAGTCAGAACTAGCTATTTTTTCATCAAGTTCCGAAAATCAGTATTGCTTATTTCGCTTGTGAAAATTTGTTGAACAACAGTAAGTGTAACTGCATTTTAGGTTACAACTTGCTAATTATTCGAAAAGTATAGAAACCCAGTATTGCTTATTTTGCGAAAATTCGCCAAACTAGCTAATGTGACGCACCTTAAAGGCACAATATGTACGATTTTTTTATTAAAATATCCAAAAACCACTAGAACAGTGTTATATATTTTGCTGACTTGTGTACTTACAATATCCGAAATGTTTCGAAGAATGTTTAAATCCATAGAAATAAGCAATTTTAACTAGTGACATGGACCGTGTCACATAGTGTCATTGTGTCGTAACCCCTCGATTTCTGGTTTTGTTTTGTAGAAAACATGGAAACGCCAAAGACGCTTTTATATGTTGTGCGTTTTATTAGACCGGTGACGACCGAGTAGCATTACAACAGAACTTTCAAATGTATCTAGTATGATAAAACAGCGCTGCTTTACCCCACATACGCACGACCGGAAGGAGCGGAAGCGGTCGACTGTGGCATAATAAAAGCTCCGCTGCTTTCGAGCCGTGTGTCCCGCTCGTTCAGCGGCCTCGTTTCACTTCGACGGCTTTCAGCCTCACCCTGCTTCATTCTACTACGTTAATAAATCATTAGCTCATCCATGAACATGATTTCTGCCTGAGTCCCGTCGGATTGCATCGGCTGTGGGGATGAAGACGATAACTCCCAAGATTCCACACTCAGTCACGGCGTCATCAAACTACGCCTTGGTCTATTTGGTTATTTTGAATACGCGCCCTCCAGCTGCGAAAATGACATATTGTGCCTTTAAGGCAGAAGTAGCTATATTTTAAGTACTGAAATTCAGTATTGCTTATTTCGTTTGTGAAAATTCGCCAAACTACAGTAAATATGACTGAACCTTTAGTCAGAACTAGCTTTTCTTCGGCAAGTACCGAAACTTAGTATTACTTATTTCACATTCTAATTCATTAATAAAACATTAGCTCATCCATGAACATGATTTCTGCCTGAGTCCCGTCGGATTGCATCGGCTGTGGGGATGAAGACGATAACTCCCAAGATTCCACACTCAGTCACGGTGTCATCAAACTACGCCTTGGTTTATTTGGTTATTTTGAATACGCGCCCTCCAGCTGCGAAAATGACATATTGTGCCTTTAAGGCAGAAGTAGCTATATTTTAAGTACTGAAATTCAGTATTGCTTATTTCGTTTGTGAAAATTCGCCAAACTACAGTAAATATGACTGAACCTTTAGTCAGAACTAGCTTTTCTTCGGCAAGTACCGAAACTTAGTATTACTTATTTCACTCGCTAAAATGTGTCAAACAACAGAAAATGTGATGCACTTTAAATCAGAACTAGCTATTTTTTTTAGACATACCAAAACTTAGTCTTGCTTTCGTCTATTCAACAGAGGAACTGAACGGAACCATTTCAAAGGAAGACTTGAACCGGGAGAGACTGACTATCCATGCCATGTTTATGAAACTCAACGACACAAGAATGGTGGGAACATTGGGGATCTATTGCCTTTTCCTGTTCTGTAATGCTAATTGGTTAGCGAAGAGCAGCAGTTACGTTCAACCTTGTTTGTGTCCTTGTAGAATGTGATCAGTCAGATGTCAGAGGTGTTGAACATTATGGATCCAGTGATCTTTGAGCTAATCTCAACAGAACTGGCTGAATGGAGGCGTCGTCAACAGATGGCTTGCATCGGTGGAGTAACCAATGCCTGCTTGGACCAGCTGCAGAACTGGTAACAAACCACAAATTAATTCATGATTTCCTTCTAACCATACGTTTTTGGAGTAGTAATACTAGGAATACATTTACATTTTTTTGCTGTTGTAAAATAGCCCAAGATTCTCTCAAAAATAAAGCAGAATGATCATATTTACAAGAAGTCGTGACAAACAATTTTAATAGTTTCAAGATCTTTGGTATTGCTCATAATTATGTCTTATTTGTGAATTTTGACACAAAAATTTTATTTTTATTAATTTTATTGTACTGATGATTGCGAATACCAATAATGGTTCGCATATTTTTTTGCGAGCAACATCTAGTCACTTCAATAGGAATCCACACAATCTGGAATTTCGAAAGATTTCACGTTATAGATTTCACACGGGTTCAAGTTAGTCATGTGGATTCGCACTGACCAACAGAAAGCTTCTTTATTTGATTTTTATAGACCTTTTCTGCTTGCAAAACTACACAGAAATATTCACCATAATAAATATTTTGACAGTATATAAATATTGATATTTTTGCTAAATGTTTTTGCCCTCAGGTTTACTTCTCTAGGAGAATCTCTGCTTCAGCTCAGGCAGCAGCTCAAGAAACTTCTGGAGCTGGAGCAGAAATTCACATACGACAAGGATCCCATCACCCTCAGCAAAAGCACTCTGGAGGACAGGATCATGTTAAACCTCAAAACTCTCATCACAAAGTAAGAATCCTACTTTGCTTGATACACCACTGCTGAAAGGAGTCGCTGACTGTGAATCATTTTGTTTGTGTGTGTTTTCAGCTCCTTGGTAGTCGAGCGACAGCCATGCATGCCGACCCAACTGCAAAGACCTTTGGTGCTCAAGACGGGCATTCTGTTCACCCTCAAATTACGGTAACACAGCCGATGATTTGCATTTTTCTGGAATGAAAGGCCAGATAATGTTCAGTTGATGAATGATGAATCACATTATTCCTCTGCTCCAGGCTGCTCATAAAACTTCAGGAATTTAACCACACTGTTCGGGTGAAGGTGCAATTCGACAAGTAAGTGTTGTACATTACTCAACCGTAATTCATAGAGGTATTTTTGTTTTGTCTGCAAGCAGTTTATTCTTGAATTGCTAATGAGTCACTCGTGTGGTTAGCATTTTTAGCTTAGCATACATTGCAGAAAAAACACTGAAGATGCATTTCATTGTGTTAACGTGTCTCTTTTCATCTTTCAGGGATATCGTTGAGAAACGGAAAGGGTGTGTCCTACATAATTTCCTTATTTGCATACCATTTTAAAGGGACAGTTACTCTAAAAATGAAAATCTGTTATCATTTACTCAGCCCGTTTCTTTGTTTGTTTTTTTTGTGGAACATAAAAGGAGATATTTTAAAAGTGAATAACAATAACATCTGTAAAAAATACTGTCAGGGTTTTGAGTGCGAGTAAATAATGACGAGTTTTTATTTTTGCTGAACTGTCCTTAAAGGGTTAGTTCACCCAAAAATGAAAATTATGTAATTAATTACTCACCCTCGTGTTGTTCCAAACCCGTAAGACCTTTGTTCATCTTCGGAACACAATTTAAGATATTTTTGATGAAATCTGAGGGCTCTCTGACCCTCCCATAGACAGCAAGGTAACTACCACGTTCAAGGTCCAGAAAAGTACCAAGATGATCGACAAAGTAGTCTGTGTTACATCAGTGGTTCAACTGTAAAGTTACGAAGCTACGAGAATACTTTTTTGCGCAAAGAAGATAAAAACAACGACTTTATTCCACATTTTCATCTCTACTGCGTCACTTGTGGATGTGCGTTCACAACAGTACCATGACGCGAGCGTGTGGTGGCACTGACCCAGATCTGGCGTAATGACGTCATCACTCGTAGCTTCGTAACTTTACAGTTGAACCACTGATGTCACATGGACTACTTTGTCGATCAGCTTGGTACTTTTATGGACCTTGAATGTGGTAGTTACCTTGCCGTCTATGGGAGGGTCAGAGAGCTCTCAGATTTAATCAAAAATATCTTAAATTGTGTTTCTGAAGATGAACGAAGGTCTTACGGGTTTGGAACAACATGAGGGTGAGTAATTAATGACAGAATTTTCATTTTTGGGTGAACTAACCCTTTAAACTCTTTGAATTCCACTTTAATTAATAGAATTCCACTTACTTAGTAATGCTCCTGTTCTAGGTTTCGCATGTTCAACATCTTGGGAACGGCCATGAAGGTGATGAACATGGAGGAATCCAATGGGATGGCAGCAGAATTCCGTCATCTGGTAAAGTGAAAAGAAAAAATAGCAAATTACAGTGTAGCTCCAGTTTAAAAGCATAATTTAGTCAAGGAAATAATAGTGACAGTATTCTTTTTACTTCACAGCAACTGAAAGAGAAGAAAGTTACCGGAAACAGAACAAGTGAGGTGAGTTCAAGATGTTTTTCAAAGTCTCTTCTGCTCATATCAAGGCTGCATTTATTTGATCAAAAACACAGTGAAAACTCTAATATTATTACAATTTAAAATAACTATTTTCTATTCTACTATATTTTGAAATGTTATTTATACCTGTCATGCAGCGCTGAATTCTCAGCATCATTACTCCAGTCTTCAGTGTCACATGATCCTTCAGAAATCATTCTAATATGCTGATTTATTATCAATGTTGGAAACAGTTGTGCTGTTTTAATGCTTTTGTGGAAACAATGATAAGTTTTTTCCAGCATTTATTTGAAATCGAAATCTTTTATAACATTATAAATGTCTTTACTGTCACTTTTGGTCAATTTAATGCATCCTTGCTGAATAAAATGAATATTTCTTTACAAAAAAAATAAACTTTTTTACTGAGCCCAGACTTTTGATTGGTAGTGTACTTTTTAAGATTGGTAAAAAAGGAATAATCTGTCATCATTTACTCACCCTCATGTCGCCTCCAAATCTGCATGACTATCTTTCTTATAAAAAACTATAACTCTTGTGTCCAGTTTTCCTAGTCTTCTGAAGTCGAATAATGAATTTGTGTAAGAAACGAGCAGAAATTCAGTTTCCTCTGCTGTAGCTCTTCTCATTTGAACTGCATATTCAAGCTTCAGACTTGATAGAACAACACCTCAAACTGCCATTTTGGGCTAAATTATTTCTTAAACGTTCGGCAGGGCCCTCTGATTGTCACAGAGGAACTTCACTCCATCACCTTTGAGGCTGAGCTGTGCTGGTCTGGAATGGTCATGAACTTTGAGGTCAGAAGATCCTTCAGAACAACCGAGTTGAAAACATACACAGCTCCAAATCATGATCATCATCAACTTTCTTCTCTCTCTCCATATTCAGGCCACGTCTCTGCCCATAGTCGTGATCTCAAACGTCAGTCAGCTACCCAGTGGATGGGCCTCCATCATGTGGTACAACATGCTGACCTCTGAGCCAAAGGTACGGCCTCTTCAACACTCATGTTACGCACATAACAAAATGCCTGAAAATTGCACTCAAATTGAACTAAAACTACATTTTAGATAAGAAACATAAAAAGGTTTAAGCACTAAATTTACTAACTGGAAATAAAGTAAAACTGAATGAATGAATGAATAAATAAATAATTTAATTTAAACCTAAATAGAATTTTTTTAAAAACAACACAATTTTAAAGTACAGCACTAAAATTTATAACGGGATAAAAACCTGAACTAAAACAAAAATGAATTAAACCTAAATAGTAATATTTAAAAAGAACTAAATAAATAAAAATGACAAAAGCACATAAAATTGCTAAAAAGTTTACTGAAATGAAAAATGAAAATACAAATATTAGATGAAAAACTAGAAGTGTTGCCTTGGCAAATAACTGAAATAAGTTTAAGTTGAAACACTAAAGTGCAATCAAAATAAATTAAATCTAAACTAGAAATATTTAAAAAAGAACAAAACCTAATAAAGATGACAAAAGCCCCTAACAAAATGACTACAAATGGAACTAAAACTAAAAAGAAAACTGAAAATATAAAAATAAAAGTGACGTTCAAAAGCAAGTCCTCTTCAACTCTAAAGTTTCAGTAATAGGTATGAGCTCTACATGCATCACAAAATAGATTCCTGGAGGTGCTTCCATAGGTTCTGACTTGAACGTCTCTTTTCTTTGACCGTCTCTTCTGCAGAACCTTTCTTTCTTCGTGACTCCTCCTTCAGCCACGTGGGGGCATCTAGCGGAGGTGCTGAGCTTGCAGTTCTCCTCCATCACCAAAAGGGGGCTTAATCAAGAACAGTTAAGCATGCTGGGTACTAAACTCCTGGGTGAGTGCGATACACGTACTTGACATTGAGTGCAATGGATTCTCTTGGAACAGATGAACTAAATGCACAAGCGCGTGAACTTTGGCCCACAGGTCCTAAAGCGGCGATGGATCCTGAAGCTCAGATTCCTTGGAACAGATTCTGCAAGGTTGGTCTATACGAGATTTTTTTTACTGATCAGTTTAGCAATTTTTCTATTGCGCACCATTGTTCCGTTCCCACTGTTTGTTTAGAAGTGATCTGATTTGAGACTTGTGTTTGATGTAGTCTGCCAGTGAGAAGAACTTCACCTTCTGGCTGTGGATTGAAGGAATTCTGGACCTTATAAAGAGACACCTGCTGAGTCTGTGGGACGATGGGTAAGAAACCAGATGTTTGAAAGATGAAAATCCAGCTAGAATCAACATCTTACATGGTTCTAGCTGGTCTAGATGGTTGGTCACTTGGACCATCTTGGTCTGTCTTACCATTTTGGACAGCTACCCTATTTCACATGCCAGGGTTATTGTCGTCAACTAAAACTATTAAAAACATTTTTTTTAGTTTAAGCTAAAGCTGTAAAATTAATGATGCACCCCGAGTTTCATAACGATATGTCAATGCGTTCGTAAATTATAGCATTTTATGACAAAATTCTAAATGGCCGATGCCCAAAATAGCTGACATGGGAAAATTGTCAGAAAAAAACCCACCGAATCTAAAGAGACCAGTTTTGTGATTTTTGGTAAAACCATTCAGAAGTTATAGACAAAAATAGCCATTTTTCATATCTCCTGACCACTAGGTGGCACTGCTCCGAAACAGTGCATGTAGCCTCAGGTAATGCTTGTTATAACCATAGACTGCATAAAAACATGGACCAAGTGTCCGTGACGTCACCCGTAGATTTCCGAAGAGCGTTTTTGAAGCTCAAAATTGGGCGGAGGCGGCCGTCACCATCTTGGCAGTGCGTCACCGCGCATCACTCCCGGATAATCGAAAATGGGGAAAGAGGCGGGAGCAGGTTGCTGAGGCCACGCCCACCTAGCTCGCCGGTGGTGAAAGCAGCGGCAATCCACCTGTCACTCAAGTGGCCACGCCCTTAATTATGCAGAACTTTAAGGCTTAATATAATTTAAACGGATGAGTTATAAAAAAATTCACCCCCCTCACAGTTGTCATGAAGGGCAAAATTAGCTATATAGACCAAAATCATTTTTTGAACCAGGCTGTAAACATGTTTTTTTCTGCT
>NW_015505474.1:220784-328295 GCF_001515645.1 Sinocyclocheilus grahami
TATTTATTTTCAAACTTTTTTTACATTTTAATCTGGACTACAACATGCCCTAGATATTGTTTGAAAGTGTTCTGATTCTTTGTCGTTCGGTCACACTTTACATTAGGGCTTCATTAGTTAACATTAGTTAACTCATTAGTTAACAAACTGCCAATGAAAAATTCATCTGAACATTCATTAATTTTAGGTATTCCAATATTTAATAACATGTTCAAATCGAAAGTTGCAACTGTGTTATTTAACGAGCTAACATGAACTAAGACTTGAATTTTTTTAACAAAGATTTAATAACTTCTGTAGCAAATGTAGCTATTGCTCGTTGTGAATGTTAATGCATTAACTAAGGTTAACTAATGAGGTCTTATTGTAAAGTGATACCTATTGGTCTTTATAGTTCTTTTGCACTTTAATCTGTGTAAAACTTAACTTTATACATTTTTCTGTATTGCTTTATTGCATTTAAATGTTCAGTTATTTTTGTTATTAGAAAAGTTATTAAACCTGTTATACTGTATTATGAGAGCACTTTTTTAAAAACTAAATTTTAATACTGTGATAATACCGTATACCGTGATAAAAGCATTAGCAATTAATCGCAACATGAAAATGTGATACCGGCATATCCCTAGTTATAACACATACCAAGTTTGGTCTAAATACGCCAAACCATTACGGAGATATAGCCTCACATCCATTTTTGCATGCTTTTTTTGTCAAATTCGTTTGCGCGTTATTCGAGAACGGTTTGACGAATCAACTTGAATTCTATAACTTTTTGCCAGCATGGTCGGAAGATGATCTGAGACAATTTTGGTGAAAATCGGACGAACCGTCTAGGACGAGTTTGTAATTTTCCTTCTGTGCCTTACGCTTCAAAAGTTATTAGCATAAACATGATTGAAAGTTTGGACAAGTGGTGGCGCTAGAGAGTTTGAGTTAATAGGAACGCCAAAGGATACAATAGGTGCCTACGCACCTTCGGTGCTTGGCCCCTAAATATTTAAGAACAAAAACTAATAAAAATGACAAAAGCACACAAAATTAAACATAAAACTCAACATTACATGGAAAAGTTTAAATGAAAATGAGAAATGTTGCCTTGGCAAATAAATGAAATAAGTTTAAGTTGAAGCACTAAAATTATTATCTGGAAATAAATAAAAACTAAAACTGAAATAAAAATAAATGAAATCTAAGTAATTATGTTTAAAAAAAACAAAAACGAATATAACTGACAAAAGCATATAACAAAATTACTAAAAATGAAAATGCCAACACTGAAAATGTAAAAATAAACATGAATTAAAAATATTAATAAAAAATAAAATGGTATATAAATAATACTAAATTAAAGTCTGTCACAAAATTGTTAGATTTATGCAAAAACAATACAAAACTGTAATTAAATAAAAATATCCCACTCAGGAATGTTCTGGGTTAAATCAGTGAATGAAAACAAGAATACAAAAAAGCGTGCACATCCCAAATCCCCGAAGGCTCGGGTGCAGGACAAAAAATAAGATCAATACAAACAAAACAAAAAATTGTCCGCACACTGATAAGACTGCTCCCAAGGAATTTCTTGGTTCAACGTTTCGACCATCAGGTCTTCATCAGGCACAAAATAAATAAAAACACAAAATCAATCAATCGATCAATAAAATAAAAGTAAACAAATAAAAACCACAATTGACAGAATCTGTGGTAAGTTTCCATCACCATAGGAAATATTTTTCCTTTATTTATTTTTAAAACAAAAACGTGTCTTCCCTTTTCCGATTGTGTCTAAAGTTTCAAAGTGTAAAAACAGGCCAAAAATGATCTGCTCGTCTATTGATAAAGCAGAAACATGCTTTAACCCCATCTATCTCTCACAGCTGTATAATGGGGTTTGTGACCAAGGACCGAACTAAAGCTCTGCTCTATGACAAACATCCCGGGACGTTTCTGTTGCGCTTCAGCGAGAGCAATCGCGATGGAGCCATTACGTTCAGCTGGGTTGAACACGACGCAAACGGTGAGACTTTCCTTCACTCTGACACACTGTGGAACAACAAAAAATACATTTGGTCTTGAAATCAAAACGTCCAAAAACAACAAATTTAGATATGGGTTTTGCTTAAACTTTGGATGGAAATCAAACCCATTTTGCAAATGTAATGCTCATTACTTGGGTTTGGTGTTGTGTTTATTTAGAAGAGCCACAGATTCGCTCCGTGGAGCCCTACACGAAGAAGGAACTCTCTGCCGTCTCACTTCCCGACATCATTCGAAACTACCGCGTGATGGCCGCCGACAACGTCCCGGAAAACCCTCTGCGCTTCCTATTTCCCAGTATACCCAAAGATGACGCCTTCAAAAAATACTACTCCAAACCTACCGACAGTAAGAAACACACAGTCGTAAACTATATAAATTATGAATAAATGTATAAAAGAATGTACATAAACATTTGTTTATCTAGAGCAAGAACCAATGGATGTGGACAAGAAGTTACATGAGGGATACATCAGCACCACTCTCATCTCCATCTCTGAAATGTAAGTCAATATTTAACCCACTTATTGCATGGTGGTCAAAAATGGTCAATTTTTGTTTGTTTTTTTATTTCAGTGAATGTAATCTAGCATAGCGTTAGTTCTGGCAGGTCACGTTAGTCAAGCTCGCATCAGCTGACTCTCAGCTGATCCCCATCAACCTATGGGAATACGACACCTAAGTATTCATATACAGTATAAGGTCCCGCAGTCGTATCAGCAGTTTTCGCATTGCTCAATAGCTAATTACCCTCCTCCATCCCCAGCTCCTCCTCTGTCAGTAAGGATTCAGCCTTCTGATTCTCCTTTGAATCGGACTAATTCTAAAATGTGTACATAACATTATTGAACTTAACTGATATCTGCAATACATTTATGTTGGTTCTGTTCTGTTTACCCTGGGGGGTTATCGCTGCTCTCCCTGCTCTCATCCATGCTAGGCTGCATGGATGCGCAGGGAGTTTTTGCCCAGAACGGAACCATACCGCCAATCCAAACCGTATGCTATTTGTCAATCATCTTTGACGATAGTGGTCCTGACAGAACTATGTTAAACTATTTAAAATTTTGTATTTTTAGGGGATTTTATGGTACTAAATTATATTTATGTAATAGTTATGATTCATTTATTACCCGTTAACCACTTTTTGAGCATAGACCTGAAAAGGAAATTTCTAACTTAAACTGTCATAAATCTTGAATGCTTTGGAGCACAGAAGACACTTGGAGAAGATTATTGCTGAAGTGAAAAAAAGTTAAATAAAGTTAAGTGACACTAAAAAAAAAAAGCTAAAGAAGTTTATTATGAAAAATGCACAAAGTATTATTTCTAAATTTGATATCAAATGTCTATTTTCCGAAACATATTTCACACTAAAACTGTATAAAAATCAACGGCATAAATCTAAACAAGTTGCGTTCCAAATTTGAGGTTAGTATCGCAAAAAATGAGCTGGCAACAAAAACAAAAGATTTTGTTTGTCTGCAGTACCAAATGTTTCCACTAGATGAAATTCACTTCCCAATTATCTTTTTTCAGGACCATTTAACCGTTTAGAATAATGTCCGTGATGTTTGTATTCACATAGCAAGTGCCAAAACCTTTACCAAGTTTCATACCATTTCAATGAAGTAAAAAAAATTCCAAACAACCAAAACGTAAAATATTTCGGTCAGAAATGACCAAACAGCTTCAAAGTGTTAAAGCTGCAACTCCCACAATGTGACATTTCTGTGTTACCAAACAGGATTGCAAAAATAACCGCTTCATTTTATGCTTAATTAATTACTGCTTAATTAAATGCTTCATTTTAGGAAGCCGCAAGACTTTAACACCACACTCATGCCAATGTCACCTGAGGTTTATGGCGAGCTGGAACGCATGGTATGAAAAATGATAATTATACATTTACAATAACAATTGACGCAATACTATTAACAGCAGTTATTCTCTCCATTTCTCTTTATTTTAGAACAGATTCGATACATTAAATTTTGAGGTAGAGTACTATTATTCATATATATATATATATATATATAAATATAAAAATTACATTTAAATAGATGCTGATACTGTTTTTTTCCCCCACAGCCCTCAGACTTAAGTCTCTCTTAAGTGACCTGAAAGGACAGATGATGCAGAAAAGTAGAAATGTTTCCTTCGTTCAGTGTTTTTTTCTTGTAATAATGCAAATGAAAGGGGAACATCTAGTCGAGGTATAGCCACTGGTTTTGGTAGTCCTCTTTTTCATTCTAGCGTTATTAGAAAGACACTGTCTACGCTGTCAGCTATAGCATAAAGACAACCAAATTATCCCCCTTAGTAAAGCTACTGTTACCGCCGCACTTATTCTAGAAACCTTTTTAGACAGTGAAGTTGTGTATGAAAGCACTTCAGATGCCAAGTAACTGAAAAGGGTGAAGAAAGTGAATGAAAAAGCTAGATGGATGAATTTCACACAAACTTATTTTCTGTAAAGAAAATGAAACCTATTTTTAGGACTATTTAGTTTAATCCAGATTTTCTTTACAGTAATGCAAACAAATATTTAATTTAAATGAATGTGAATAAAACTTTTAATTTGAAAACATTTACATAACAGCAGTGTATGTCGTACCAACTTTAATTATTGTAGTACAGGAATTCGACTGTAATAATAAAAAAATAACTGTATTACAGTAATAAAATACATTATGAGAATAATGGGAATGAACATTTACACATTATTGTAAATGGGAGAGGAAATGTGCTGAACTGTCATAAAAAAAAAGTCATAATGCAAAAAATAAAACAGAAATGGTCCTAAAATAGGCTCTCTTTTCTTTAAGCAAGTTTAAGATCCTGAGTTTCCTTTTAAACTAAATCACACAACAAATCCACATCCTGGATTTAAAATGTATTGCAGAAGAAGCAAAGGTGACACTGCAACCCAGTTTGGATGTTTCTTTTGTTGGTTTTCCACATAATTATTCATGAGGCAATTGCTGTAAGACTTCCAGTATGCTTAAGTATTGAAAAATGTTCCTGTTCAAAAATACAGGAACTTCCTGTAGTACAATAAACAGCCAGATACGAAAATTGTCATTTTGGTGCTTTAAAATTAATTTCACTGACACTTAACTAATGTTAATAAATTCAAACTTAGTGTAAGTTATATCGGTTTGAAATACCATACATTTTTGTAAAAAATCGAGCGGGTGAAAATGGTCTTTCAAGTGCTTTGAAGTAATCTCGGTAACAATTTACAGTAAGTTTCAATTTGTTAACATTAAGCAGATAATTCAGAGAATTCCTGTAGTACAATGAAAGTTCAGGTATGAAAATGGTCAGTCTAGTGCTCTGAAGTAATTTTTGTAGCACGTTACAATAAGTTTCAATTTGTTAACATTAAGCAGATAAGTATCAAATACAGGGAATTCCTGTAGTACAATGAAAGTCCAGGAACAAAAATGGTCCTTCTAGTGCTTTAAAGTAATTTTGGTGACACTTCACTAATGTTAACAACTAAAGTATAAAGGCACCAAAATACAGGGAATTCCTGTAGTACAATGAACCGGCAGGTAAGAAAATGGTCCTTCTAGTGCTTTAAAGTAATTATGGCGACAGTTTACAATAAGTTTCAGTTAATATTAGTTAAGCATACAGGTATCAAATACAAGGAATTCCTGTAGCACAATGAATGGGTGCTCTTGGTGCTTTAAAGTAATTGTAAAGTAAGTAACATTACAATAAGTTTCAATTTGTTAACATTAGTTAGATGCTATCAAATACAGGAAATTCCTGTAGTACACTGAACAGGCAGGTATAAAAATTGTCCTTCTAGTGCTTTAAAGTAATTTTGGACACACTTTACAATACGTTTCAATTCGTTACCATAAACTAAACTTATTGTAAAGCATATAGGTATCAAATACAGGAAATTCTTGTAGTATAATGAATGGTCAGGTGGAAAATGGTCCTTCTAGTGCTTTGAAGTAATTTTGGTAAGACTTTACAATAAGTTTCATTCGTTGACATTAAGCACATAGATATCAAATACAGGAAAATAGAAAAAGGTCCTTCTAGTGCTTAAAAGTAATTTCAGTAACACTTCACAATAGGTTTCAGTTAGTTAACATTAGGTAGATGTGTATCATGAATTAACAATCAATAATACTTTTACAACATTTATTAATCTTGGTTATTTGTTCATTTTTACAGATATTAATTCTCTACAGATTCTACATTTTAATTAGATTTTAAATTAATAGTACAAAATATCTTGAACCAATATGAATTAACAAATGAACAAGAATATATTTTTTAATTGCTTAGATTAATAAATTATGTTTATTAGTATGATACCTAAATTAACTAATGTTAACTGTAATTGTAAAACTTATTTTTAAAAACTTCATGTAAAGTGTTACTTTAATTTGATTAAGATATTGAAAAACAAATAAAGCAAACATAAAAATTAAATAAAAAAGTGCAATTTTTTTTAACAATCAAAGAACAGTGTCAGTTGAAACATATTCACAAGATGATACACATAAATAACTACATGTTGATAACTAAATTAAGACTAAAGTAGAGGATAAAGAAAAAGGTAAAAAAATATCAGAATGACACATGCCTTCCAATGCTACGCTCTCCAGTCAAGCTGCCTTTTCCTAGATATCTTTTCTTAAATATCTGACATCATTATACATCTATGAAGGTTCTCAAACCATAAATGAATACACATTAACTATATAAATGTATTGAGTATATTCAATTTATATTGTATATTTACGTAAAGATACAGCTAAATAAGACCTTTATGAGGCTACATTCCACCGAGGGTAAGATAAAACAAAATGACCATGTTAACGGCGGTTACACATCTCACACACACACACACACACACACACACACAAACACCACAACACAGGGTTTTTTTGTGTTTTGCATGTTTTCTTCTCAAATATGTACCTCAGACACACTGGGAAAAAAAACGGAGTGTTTTAACGCAACAGATCATCTTTACAGCATCCCGTCCAGATTCTTCTCGGCCGTCTCCTTGTCGCTGTCGGCAGTGGTCTCCTTAGGGCTGTAAGCGTTGTGATAGTCCTGCAGGATCGTTACGACGTCGTGATGGCCAAAATGAATGGCCTCGTCCATGGGAGTGTTACCCCACCTGTACAGGGATCAAACGGTAAGTTTAAAGCAGGGCTGCCCAAACTCGGGCCTGGAGGGCCGGTGTCCTGAAGAGTTTAGCTCCAACCCCAATTAAACACACCTGACTGAAGCAGCTAATCAAGCTCTTACTAGGCATACTAGAAACTTAAAGGCAGGTGTGTTGTGTTATAGCAATTTTAGATTAAAAGTATTTTTTAAATATTTACCTTATATAAATGTAAAAAAATGTATTATAATAGAATTATAAATTAAACTGATAAAACTAATAAAACTTCAGCATTCATGTAAAAAAATGAATTTAATAAAAAATTATTAACTGTAACCACTGTGATAGAGTTACATTCACAATATTATACTATCCACAACTATTAATATGTTTTTCTTAACTGGAGAAAGTGTTCTATTTGAGATTTGTTCTATTTTGATAGTGATTTATCTATTTGATAAATTAACGGATAGTTAAGTACAGTGAATAGACACATAAATGCATTCAACTATATGAAAATATGTATGAAAATATATTCAAAATGGCTGACAATAAACAAATCAAGATGGTCTCCGAGACAATTTCTTGAATACAACTTTGAGAACATGCTATAATATTGCAGTTTTGCAACAGTCTTGCTATATTTTGTGACCTACCTTTCACATATAGGCGTTTTTAACAGTAATGTTACAAAATAGAATCAGTGTTGTAGTTTCACATTCATACCTGTCTCTGGGCACTGGGTTCACCTTACAAGCCTCTAGGAGAAAACGCACAACCTCAGTGTGACCTGAAACCCACAAAAGGGCACATTAGCAAGATTTCCACTCTGCACATAGAGAAAATGAGGTCAGGCAGAGGAAACAAACAACTAGTCAGAAGTCTGGGGGTTGAAGCACATGATAATATCAACAGTTGCAGAGTTTGATGAGTTCCTGGCACTCCACCTTCAGCAGCAGCTACATGAAGGGCCGTCCGAGAGTCGTAATCTCTCTGCTCCATATCCATTGACGATAGCGCAAACCTGCGCAAAGTGCAAACATACATGAAGTAGGCAGAAACTCAAGGTTTAAATAGCAAATTGTGTTCAGAAAGGCAAAAATAAAAAAAGTGACGACTTAGTGGTGTGGTACCTTCTCAGAGCTGACACGTCTCCTGTGTAGGCCGCAAACAGCAGGTTGATAACCGACTTGACCTGGAAGAAAACAGAGGAGTCGTTTGTGGTACATTAACAACATCAGGACGAAATCATAGCGTTGCCAACTTAGCACAGATCGCTAAAAGATCCAAAAGCCAAAAAAATGACATCAAAGTCAACTTGTGAAACAACAGTTTAAATGTTTTCAAAACGGGGATAAAGAAACAAAAAACACAGAGATAAATAAAATTTGTGTTTATCAATCATTTATTAAACCACATGACAAAATAAAAACAAGTCAACCTAGTTTAAAGGAGATAATCTTATTGGCACAAACAAATGGTTTTTAAAAAGTTGCACTTTTTTCACATTAAGTCACATTTCATAAAGTCAATGATAATACTGAAAGCAAGAAGATCTTATAAATAAAATAAAACATCAAGTTCAAGTAGTCAGTTTAAATGATAGCAAGAGTAAACCATTTCTCAATGGGAAGTAACTTTTAATTCAGTACTTTTTAAGTACATTCATGGATTGGCACAGTGTCAGAAATGATAAGTGAGTCCTTAAACTGACAATATAATGAAATACCTACAGCAAATATTTAATTCAAGTGAAAACTGGGCTAGATACTGGGTTAGATGTAGATGATTTGAGCACAGGATTAAATTTGCATTGTGAAACCATTAGTCACACAATCTTTACTTTACCTGATCACAGTCGACCAGTTTCGCTCTGGTTAGCGTTAATCACTTGTTTGGTTTGTTCTTATACAATGTCTAAACTCCTTCCTTTTATGATTTGCACATAATAAAACATTGTGGCTGCTAGACTAAACCCAAAGGACTGGAATTTATAAAGTCACACTTTAAATTAAAGTAATTAAAAGTTACTTCCCACTGAGAAATGTTTTACACTTGCTATCATTTAAACCGACTACTTGACGTTTTATTTTATTTATAAGATCTTCTTGCTTTCAAGTGACTGGCTTTATTTCAGTATTATCAAAAGTCACAGATTTTGACTGTCTACACTAAACAGTTCTTTCAAATCCATTTACAAGCATTTCTTCACTTGAACCCCAATACTGCCTGAAATAAGTTAACAGAACCTGCACCAAAACTTACATTCAAAATACATTTAGACACATTTAAACATACATTTAGACACATTAGGTAAAAAAGGGGGTCAACGAAAGAGCATAACGTAATTATGTACAAAAAATAAATAAATAAACTGTAAACGTAAAGAATAGTTCTTATGAAGGTATTTGTTGGTTATGCATCAGTTTTCTTAGAAATGTTCTTGGAAAGATGTGTAATTTCTGAGCAGCTAGCAGAAACAAAAAGAATTGCAAAAGTACTTATTGTTTTTAATCAGGCTTCCTGAAATTTTCAGTCAAAACTCAATGTTGCTGTGTTCGGTTGGTTCAGTAGCCAATGAATAATTTACTTCTCTTCTCAGAGGCCTGATATCTCATCACATTAAACAAGTATTTTAATGAAAGGTGGGGGAAAAGAGTCTTAATTTTTACAGTTTTTAATCTAAATACAACGAACAAAGAATCACAATATTACTGTATCGTTACCCAGATATTGATATCATATTGCATTGTTTGGGCCTTGCTGATTCCCCTAACTGTAACATCAAAAAATTGCACGTAAGGTTTAAAGGTCTTTGGCTTGCTTTATAGTGTGCATTTCAGACAAAAAAACTACAAAACCTCCACAAACAAATAAATAACAAAACAATAACAAAAAAACAAAACAAACCAATCCCAACTAAAACAAAAACAACCAAAACAAAATACATTTAAAAAGGCAAAACAAAACACAAAATCAACTAAAACAAAGCAAAACAAAACAAACAAACAACAAACAACAAACAGAAACACAGTTCAAAAAAACAAAACAACCACTCTAATGCCAAAGACTGAAGAACCAAAGAAAATGACTGGATGATAGGCTGACAAAACATGGAAGGAAGGGTGTGCGTGGTTGTCTCTTCTAGTTTCTTTCCGCCACGCTTTCCATCCTATAGACTACAGTGGAAGAACTGTCCTCGCTTGTTTCAGAAGGACAGACCTTTTTCCACACTTTGTCAGTAAGCGCTAGTTCCTTCTGAAGGCTTGTATAGTCCAGCGGTTCGAGATTCTGCTGCTGCTGCGGTTCAATCAATACGGACACGGATAGATTATCAGATTAGATTATTTCATTATGGAATTTGCTGCTTGGATTAGTATAGATGGCAGAGAAAGAAGCATCCTAAATTGAGGCACATGGATGGAAGTGAAGTTTAAAAGCAGAGAGTATGCTGGTCCTCCAGCAGAGGGCAGACAATGAAGAGGAAAAGAAATATGCATTTGCTAAGAGAAGTGAAATGTTCAATAATACAGGTTAACATTGCAGGATAGTTAGCATTATTTGGTTTGTCCGAACACATACATCAAAACATACGCACACACTCTCATTGTCAAAGTAACAGGATCCTTTGCATAAGTTGCACCTAGAGGTGGGATATACAGTGGCCCCAAAAAGTTAATGGATGCTTAATGCACAAATTGAATTGCATTAGATAATAAACTGCATCATTATTTGTTTTGTACAACAACATTCAAATATTTAGAATGGTTATTGCCCACCCCTAGTTGCATCAGTTGCATGATTTCTGTGGTTGGAAGGTCGGATCTGTCACTCACCCGCTGGTCTCCGCCCTCTCGGCGTGGATCCAGTTTCTTGGCAAAATGCCGTAAATTATCATAGTTGTGGAAATTAAAGAGCTGGAGCAGATCCTGAAAGAAAAAGAAGACTTTAATCAATGTGAGCAAGAAAGCCACCATTGTAACAATTCATTAGCTGAGATGATATAGATTTATTACCGTGCAAAACTGGATTCCTCGCACACTATTGCCCAATTTGTCAAGAGGAGGAGACCAACACATAATGCCCATCACATTGGGGACCACCAGCAGGATGCCTCCAGAAACACCTGATTTAGCCGGGAGACCAACCTACAGTACAACACACAACCTGAGTTTGTTGCAGACTGTGAACGTGTTTTTCTTACATTGAACATAAAACCATCAGACATTTCCCCAGGTGTGGACATGTGAAACTCACATGGAAAGCGAACTGTCCAGAGAAGTCGTACATGCCGCAGGAGTGCATGAGACTCAGAGTGTCTCGTACAGCCTCGGGGTTCAGCACACGCTCGCCCGTGATTGGACAGAAGCCGCCGTTTGCCAGGGTAGCTGCCATCACACTGGCACTTTCGCAGGTTACCTCAATGGAGCACAGCTAAAGAAACAAAACAAAAACATTTAAATCATATATTTTCTGATATTTAAATATTAACATTTGCATACTGCATCTAAATATTTAATTGAAATAAATAAATACATATAATAGCACAGAATGCTTAAAGGAATAGTTCACCCAAAAATTAAATATTATGCTGAAAAATTACCCTCAGGCCACCCGAGATGTAGATCTTGGATCATTTGCTCCTATGGATCCTCTGCAGTGAATGGGTGCCGTAAGAATGAGAGTCCAAACAGCTGATAAAAACATAATCCACAATAATCCACACCCCTCCAGTCCATCAATTAACATCTTGAAGCAAAAAGCTGCATGTTTGTAACAAACCAATCCATCATTAAGAGGTTTTAACTTCAAACCATTGCTTCCAGCTAAACTAGACGTCAGACGTCAGACGAGGCGACTATTTCACTGGAAGAAGCAATATTATGGATAGAGGACTCGTATTTTAGCTGGAAGCAATGGTTTGAAGTTAAAAAAGTCTTAATGATGGAGTAGTTTATTACAAACATGCAACTTTTAATCTAATTGATGGTCTGGAGTGGTGTGTATTATTGTGATGTTTTTCGCAGCTGTTCAGACTCTCATTCTGACGGCCCCCATTCACTGCAGAGGATCCATTGGTGAGCAAGTGATGGAATGCTAAACTTATCCAAATCTGTTCAGATGAAAAAAAAACTAAAAACTAATCTACATCTTGGATGGCCTGAGGGCCTGAGGTTCTAATTTACATTTTTTGGTGAACTATTCCTTTCATTCTTTGTTGTATCTATTGAAAAAAATGGTGTAAAATACTTACAAAATCCTACAAAATCTATTTAATGTAGTAATGCGTTAATGTGGAAAATAAGTAACAAGTTAAATGTGGAATCTTTTTAACTTTCTTTAAGTTTGACTATTCAGTAAAATTTCAAAACAGTAACCATACTTTAACATTTAATATTTTTTCTGTATGTGTTACTATAAAAAAAATGTAATACATTTCTTAATTGTTGGAAGCCTACATGTCTATGCACATATTCAACATTCATTTCCAAATTGAAAAATTGTGTGCAAAAAAGGCTGTTTAACTTCTACTAACCTGGAAGTAAAGGTCCAGGATGGAGATCATATCTGTACCCTCTGGGAAACACTGGAAGAATGGGGGGGGGGAAATAAAATTGAATGTTTTTAGTGAATTGTCAATGGTCCCTAATTGCTATAAAATGTTTAAACACATACCTTCTTTTCCTTCAAGTAGTAACCAATGGCAAAGTTTCTGTCACCTGACAGTCGCTCTGACTGAAACCTACCAACAACAAGAAAGTACTTACAGAAAGAACTTTAATTTTAAATGACAATAAAACAACTTTCTTCAATTTTCACAGATACTACTGGTAAATGTAATACACAATTACAAAGAAATGGCAAGCAACAAACTTAAATGTGAATTTTTTAACATACTTCAATAATCGGTTTTATTCACAAAAAATAGTTTCAGTTGATTGTGTTTTGATATTGATAGTTTTATTTAACATATTTGATTACTTTTGTATTTTACATTTTGAAATGTTCATTTGAATACTACTGTTAGATATTTGTACTCTATTGTTTGCTATTTGTTTCTACTGTACTTAATACTTCTACTTAAATATTTACTTAATTGAGAAATATCTGATATTGAGAATAATGAAATTTCACTGCTATCAGCATAAAAAAAACACTTACGTAGCATTGCTAAAACCAACATATTCATTTCCTGCCAAGTTCTTCATAAAGTTCATCACCTAAAACAAAACACTTCATTAAACACAGCAGCTCTCAAAATGATAAACAGTAAAAATCTAAAAAGAGTTATGCTGTACTATTATACTTACATAGTCAAACTTCTCAGCGTTGCTTACGCTTTGCTGAAAGTCAAAAAGAAACTGCATGAATGTGTTATATAATTGAAACAAATTGTTTTGTAGAGTTACACACAAACTTCTTAATGCATAGCCATTCCAGTTAAAGGAAACATTATTAAACTAACACAATATTTATACATAAAAATTAAATATTATGCTGAAAAATTACCCTCAGGCCACCCGAGATGTAGATCTTGGATCATTTGCTCCTATGGATCCTCTGCAGTGAATGGGTGCCGTAAGAATGAGAGTCCAAACAGCTGATAAAAACATAATCCACAATAATACACACCCCCATCAATTAACATCTTGAAGCAAAAAGCTGCATGTTTGTAACAAACCAATCCATCATTAAGAGGTTTTAACTTCAAACCATTGCTTCCAGCTAAACTAGACGTCAGACGTCAGACGAGGCGACTATTTCACTGGAAGAAGCAATATTATGGATAGAGGACTCGTATTTTAGCTGGAAGCAATGGTTTGAAGTTAAAAAAGTCTTAATGATGGAGTAGTTTATTACAAACATGCAACTTTTAATCTAATTGATGGTCTGGAGTGGTGTGTATTATTGTGATGTTTTTCTCAGCTGTTCAGACTCTCATTCTGACGGCACCCATTCACTGCAGAGGATCCATTGGTGAGCAAGTGATGGAATGCTAAACTTATCCAAATCTGTTCAGATGAAAAAAAAACTAAAAACTAATCTACATCTTGGATGGCCTGAGGGCCTGAGGTTCTAATTTACATTTTTTGGTGAACTATTCCTTTCATTCTTTGTTGTATCTATTGAAAAAAATGGTGTAAAATACTTACAAAATCCTACAAAATCTATTTAATGTAGTAATGCGTTAATGTGGAAAATAAGTAACAAGTTAAATGTGGAATCTTTTTAACTTTCTTTAAGTTTGACTATTCAGTAAAATTTCAAAACAGTAACCATACTTTAACATTTAATATTTTTTCTGTATGTGTTACTATAAAAAAAATGTAATACATTTCTTAATTGTTGGAAGCCTACATGTCTATGCACATATTCAACATTCATTTCCAAATTGAAAAATTGTGTGCAAAAAAGGCTGTTTAACTTCTACTAACCTGGAAGTAAAGGTCCAGGATGGAGATCATATCTGTACCCTCTGGGAAACACTGGAAGAATGGGGGGGGGGAAATAAAATTGAATGTTTTTAGTGAATTGTCAATGGTCCCTAATTGCTATAAAATGTTTAAACACATACCTTCTTTTCCTTCAAGTAGTAACCAATGGCAAAGTTTCTGTCACCTGACAGTCGCTCTGACTGAAACCTACCAACAACAAGAAAGTACTTACAGAAAGAACTTTAATTTTAAATGACAATAAAACAACTTTCTTCAATTTTCACAGATACTACTGGTAAATGTAATACACAATTACAAAGAAATGGCAAGCAACAAACTTAAATGTGAATTTTTTAACATACTTCAATAATCGGTTTTATTCACAAAAAATAGTTTCAGTTGATTGTGTTTTGATATTGATAGTTTTATTTAACATATTTGATTACTTTTGTATTTTACATTTTGAAATGTTCATTTGAATACTACTGTTAGATATTTGTACTCTATTGTTTGCTATTTGTTTCTACTGTACTTAATACTTCTACTTAAATATTTACTTAATTGAGAAATATCTGATATTGAGAATAATGAAATTTCACTGCTATCAGCATAAAAAAAACACTTACGTAGCATTGCTAAAACCAACATATTCATTTCCTGCCAAGTTCTTCATAAAGTTCATCACCTAAAACAAAACACTTCATTAAACACAGCAGCTCTCAAAATGATAAACAGTAAAAATCTAAAAAGAGTTATGCTGTACTATTATACTTACATAGTCAAACTTCTCAGCGTTGCTTACGCTTTGCTGAAAGTCAAAAAGAAACTGCATGAATGTGTTATATAATTGAAACAAATTGTTTTGTAGAGTTACACACAAACTTCTTAATGCATAGCCATTCCAGTTAAAGGAAACATTATTAAACTAACACAATATTTATACATAGCCATTATAGACTGAGATTCTATAAATTAGATTGACAGTTGAAGTAAAAAAAAAAATCTCTACAGCTTGAGAAGCATTTCAAGTGAAGAATGGAAAAAATAAAGGATTCTAGCTCACTAGATTTGAGTAACATCATTGAAAGAAATAAAGGCAAACAGTGTTTGTGTCCAAGTAAGTACTATTATTGCTGTGGAATCACAAATGTAAGTTGTTAAAGGGGTGTGGGAAAATCAGACAAAACTAAAAGTTTAAAAAAAAACACTAAATTGTCAAGTAATTTGAACTGTGTGCTGTCTGTAAGTATGTTTTAGTAGAGTTCTAAAGAAACTCATGTAATGCATTGATTTGAGGCTCTAAAATAATTTTTTCCACATTGAAGAAATGTTTATTTACACACAAAAAATAGTACTGTATCTTACTAAATACTTGAATTTTGAAGTTAAAAAGACTAAAAATTAAAACAAAAATAAAGCTGGATTCTGAAGTAATTAAACAAAATTACATTAGATTTTCTGTCAAAGCAATGCATTTGTCAGACTTGCGCTAATGTAGCTTAGCGTTAGGCTTGGTTTGAAATTTGTTCAATGAGGAAAAACAAATAAATGAAAGGGAAATTACCAACGTCATTGACCTGTTGGAGGGTCAAAATTTCCCACAGTTCCTAATGCTGTAAAATACGCAACAACAATAAAACCACAAAAAGCCTTCACACAGACATCACATATTACCATCTCGACAGGCCTGAGAAAGATGCGTATCATGCAGAGGATTTACCTTTAACACCACAAACGGTCATCACAAATTCATCAATTACTAAAAAAAGTTAGCTTGTTATAAACACATACTTGTACATGTTTGCAATATTGTTTATAATAGTGTTAACAGGTCAACAAAGCCCTGCATTTCTAATGGAGGGTTTAGCAAGGATGCTAACTACAGATTGTGACTATTTTCTAACATTCTGACTGCTCTCAGAAGAATAAAAACATTTGATATATATATATAGCGTATTTTGTCTTCCTCTCATCTCTCGTTTTGTTTCTAAAGTGGTCATTCTTCAATCACATTGCTCTTTCAAATTCGTTCTTTCTCGCAATGGTTTGCTCTTTTTCCCTTATCTTCCCCCCTCCCACTTCTATTTCTCTCTTCAATATAATCCTTTCAGCGTGATTATTCATAACCTTAATCTGATGAGAGAGGGAAAGTAATCAGATTAAATCCATTCGTCCCTCTGATCCGTTCTCATGTCAAACATCCACAAACACATCAAGCTAAACATTCGGCAAGGCACTTTTAGGTTATCAAATTAGGAAAAAAACAGGAACGCACAGCTATAGCAGATTTGGGCCCCCATTTTATCAAAAAAGGATGTAAAGATGAGAATGTGGTTTACCTTGAGGAGAGAAGTGCAAACTATGGCGCCAGCGTTTACCATGGGATTATGAGGTTTATCTGAAAAAATAGATGAATCAATCAATAAACAAAGATGACTGTGAGCGTATGAAGCTTGTTTTTGGGAACATTAAAGGAACAGTTCACCCAAAAATGAAAGTTTTCTGGAAATGTTCTCACCCTCAGGCCATCCAAGATGTAGACGAGTTTGCTTTTTCACTGGAACAGGTTTGGATAAATTTAGCATCGCATCACTTGCTCATCAATGGATCCGCTGCAGTGAATGGGTGCCGTCAGAATGAGAGTCCAAACAGCTGATGTTAACATCATCTTGTGAAACCAAAAGTTGTGTTTATAAGAAACAAATCCATCATTAAGAGTTTTTTCATTTTTAACCTTTGCTTTTGGCTACAATAGGAGTTCTCTATTAATAATATTGCTTTTTCCAGTGAAACAGTCATCTCGTTTGAATCAGGAAAGAAATCTGCACAGATCAAGCACCGTTTACAAGCGAAAACAGTCCAAAAGAGTTCTAAACAAATATGTAGGTGGATTTTGATATGAGAGGACAACAGGAGATGGACTTTTTCACTGGAGGAAGCATTATTATGGATTATGGGTATTTTGGCCTCATGCACCAGTTTAATAAAAAAATTTAAAAAACCTTAACGACTGATTTGTTTACTACAAACATGCATATTTTCAATTCACTAGATGTTAACTGATGGACTGGAGTGGATTATTTGTGGATTATTGTGATGTTTTTATCAGCTGTTTGGACTCTCATTCTGACGGCACCCATTCACTGCAGAGGATCCATTTCTCCAAACCTGCTCAGGTGAACAAAACAAACTCATCTACGTCTTGGGTGCCCTAAGAGTGAGTACATTTTTTTTTTAGCAAATTTTCATTTTTGGGTGAACTATTCCTTTTTTAGTTTTTTTATTTACCATCTTCGTTAAGAAAGAGTTTGTTGAAACGCAGACCGCTGGGTTCCTTCCCTATAAATCGGTGCACGTATTCAGTGCCGTGATCGTGAACAGCAACTGCGTATTTTAATGGTTTCACGCACGATTGCAGACAAAATGGAACTTTCGTGTCACCTGCCGTGTACCTGTAACACACAAAACATCCGGTTTAGATTTTCAACAGAGCTTGGCATAAATGTTTGAGAAAACAAATTATGTTTACCAGAAAATATTAACAAAAATGAAGCGAAATCAAAACAATGTAGCAATTGTACTAAAGACAGAAATCTCACCGTTGGCCATCTACAGTGCACAGGGCAACGCCCCAGAGATTAGGGCTAAATTTAGCTAGTTGAGGAATGTAATCTGCCACCTAATACAATAAAAATGTGACAAAACAGAATGTAAAATAATCAGTAAAAAACAAATAGTATCAGAGATTCACACTGTGTTGGATTATCTTATTTTATAACTGTACCTGGCCACCCGACAGTGATTTAGCACTCTCATAAATTTGATCGATGTGAGAGGTGAATGACTGAAAGTCAGGAATGACAAACTTTTTCCGGAATGCCTGCGTTAGCAACACAATGTTGCTTTGCACACACCTATAGGAAGAAAAGTGAAGATTATGATTTATCTTTATTAGCATCAGTATGTTCATCCAAATCCAAACAAACATGAACACTTACATAAAAAAAATATATATATATTAAATACTGAATACAATATCTTCACTGACAACTACAATATAACCACAGGTCACTCAAAAAAAAAATTTGGTAGTATAAAAACCTGTATGATGTAGTGTTGTTTTAGTATTACTTACTATTATAGTTTTTGTTTTTTAATTGGATTTTATTTTTAGATTTTCCATTTTCACTGTAAGTTTTAGTAATTTTGTTGTGTTTATCATTTGTATTTTTACGTTTTAAATAAGTAGTTGATGTAGTTTTAGTTATTTTACTATTTAAAATTAAACTAAACATTATTTTAGGTTAACCAAAAAAATTATATATGTATGGTTTTAGTTTTAGAAACAATAATAACAAACCTGATATGATGGTATGTTCAGGCCTTAAGCCATTTTTCTCTATTTTCTGAGTGAAACTGAATAATTAATATACTGCAGGACTATAACAGGCCTTTAAAAAACTCAGTGACCCCTGATTTGATGTGTCCTTGGAAAATGGCTGATCTATGAAAGCTCATGCTTAAAGGGATAGTTCACCCAAACATTTTTATTCTGTCATTAATTACTCACTCTCATGTCGTTTCAAACCTGTAAGACCTTCGTTCATCTTCAGAACACAATTTAAGATGTTTTGGATGGAATGTCTGAACCTGCATAGACAGCAACACAACGCTGTTTACAGGGTGATGCGAAGGAGACGAATTGTTGAATAAAGTCGTTTTTTTTTCCTTTTGCACACAAAAAGTATTCTTGTAGCTTTGTATAATTGCGGATGAACCACTGATGTCACAAGGATTATTTTACTGATCTCCTTGCTACATTTCTGGACTTGGGAACATTTCAGTTGTGTTGCTGTCTATGCAGGGTCAGACAGCTCTCAGATTCCATCAAAAATATCTTAATTTGTGTTCCGAAGATGAACGAAGGTCTTAAGGGTTTGAAACGACATGAGGGTGAGTAATTAATGACTGAATTTTCATTTTTGGGTGAACTATCCCTTTAAGTAACGGTGACGGGTTTCAGCCATCTCAATAGTACACTGACTGCAGCAACTTCATGTTTGAAGGCTACATATGTTAAATGGATGCTCAAAAATAATCCAGGAACTAGAAAACAAACAAAAAAAAACACTACAGCCAATATATTCTTATTAAACAAAAAAACGAAGTCAGTTGTCATTTCATCCTTTAAGCAAACAGGGTTAAGTTTAATATTGCCCATTTATTTACTTTTTGAAGAGATGTCGATCCAGAGCACCATCTGATGTGGTCTTCAGGGTGACTTTTAACATCTCCATACACTCCTTAAGACGAGGGTCTCCAGTACGCAGACCTGTGGCTTTCAGCGCCTGAAAAACAACAACATTTAGCCTAAATTTACAACAAATCTTGTGTTTTGTTTAAAACCCAATGAACTTGAAAACTGACACAACTATTTGGTCTATAAACCAAGATATGTGTTATAAGAGATACGGTAGCGATAGCCTTGCTCTTCTTGGCCAGCTGGTGTTTGGTTTTACCGTGGTAAATTTGTGAGCTGGAATTTTCTCCTGGCCATCTGCAATGGTGTAAAACAGCAGATCTTCCAGGCTGGGCAAAATGCCTGCCTTCCTTCTCCTGTGATGTGAACAGATACACAGAGAATACAGTAAGCAGACAGAAAACTAAAATAGACGGTATACTCAACAAAAAGGGTTTATCAGCAGCAGGAGATGTCGTACTGAAATTCCATGTCATTTTAGTTTCAGAATTATTACTCGCAAAATGCCAGTCAGTAGGTTTCAGATTGGATAACAAAGTTGTTTTTGAATTAAACCAATTTCATCTTCTTTGTAATTTTCAAAAAATGTCAGACCCAAAATATACTCTATGCCAGTGTTTCCCAACCGGGGTTATTTGGATAATTGGTAAAAAAAATAAAAATAAAAAAAAGTTAAATATCTTAACCCTACCGTTAGACCTACCTGAAAAACTAAAAAGCAATTTATTTAATTCAAAGGCCTGTCGTTATTTTTTATTTGTGCTATCATTATTCATTTCTTTATTTGTTCTTATTTTATTACTGACTGCTTACTTCTCATTTTTTATTCAATTTAAAGTTTGAAATCAAGCCATCTCGTGCTACTGCACCAAAATTACCCCACTGTAAACTTAAAAAAAACACTGAGTGAGCAAAAATTTGTGAGATAGCTAGTTATAATGGTAATTAAATAATGTTTACATATGCATAAAAGCCTACATTAAAATCTGTCATATAAATTGGTCTCTTCATTAGAAATTAGCCTACTGATTGCAATTAAAAATATCTGTATGACATTATATTCTGCAGTTCTTCCCTGTTGTACCGAATATCTATACTTTTCAAATTATATCAAAGTTAGAAATTCAAATATTGTGACAAAATAAATTTTGTAGGGTACCACAAGTTTGTCAAATTTTCCAAAGGGTGCCGCGACTAAAAAAAAAGTTGGGAAACACTGCTCTATGCAAGTAAAAAGTCGCATTCTCAAAGTCTGCCATTAGGGGTGCTTCTTCTTGGTCAGTTTTACACAAGGTATTTAGAATTGAGTTAAGGTGATTAACTGTTAGTTAGCTAGATCACATCAACATAAGCATATCTGCTTATGGGAAGAGTGAAGGGAAAATGCGTTTTACCCCTGACTGACATTGTGAGATCATCTGAAACCCTTTTTTTTCTCAGAAAAAAGGTTAGTCTGTTAGAAAAGGTGGTTATTTAACATTATTCAGGTTTGCAAAAGTTAACATGTTAAGCAGGAGCCAAGTAAAGCATTTGGGAATAACACGTCCAAGGACTTCCTACAGTAGGTTCAGAAGTTCCAATGGATTGCATTCTGGGATAGCTACACAATACAGGCTTTGAAAGCACTCTGGTTTACAGTCTGACCACAAACCATCCAGAAATGAACTTAAGAGTGTCTGGACATTATTTACGTTGGTGGAAAACTACTGTTCTAAATACATTGTTGGTTGAAACAATGGCCACCAATAGCGGCTCAAGACCTTTGTGATGTCATTTCGGGATGATACATATGGTTTTAGAACACAGAATGGGAATGTTCTTCAGCGGGGATAACAAAGCATAGCGTTTTGTAAGAAATAACTGGAAGAAAGAAAAAAAAAAACACACCAAATAAAATGAACCAGATACTTACACAACAAATGCAAAGTATGCAGACAACCAAAAGAGAGAGAGAGAGAGAGAGAGAGATAGAAAAAGAAATAACAGAAATTAATGAGACATCCAGACATATAAAACACTGGAAAAATAAATAAACACATAGGAATGCATATGTATTATTTACGCAGTTTCTAAAACCAAACTGACCTCTGATTTAATTAAAATAGAGATACTAGGTTAGTTAATGACATACCCACAAAGCACAAATCAAATTATAACAAAAATTATTTTAATGATACTACTGTTTATAGCTTTTGGAAATGACACAGAGGGGAAATAAATCTCAAAACATTAAAATTTTGGTTGATAAATCGGTTTTGGAGATTTCAGCCTACAGTCCAGACCAGTGCTGGGGAAAGTTACTTTTCATTTCATTTCATTTCTTTATAAAGCACAATTAAACACAACAAAAGATGAGACTGTAACTCAGATTTAAAATCACATACGGAAGACACAGATAAGGGAAGACTGTTCCATAGCCTAGGCTAGGACTGGACACTGCAAACATCTCTAAACTTCTATCTTGATCTTGGATATGACAGAGTAATACTGACTGAGGATCGCAAGCATCTTTTAAAACTTTTAAAAGTAATACATTACAATATGGAGTTACTCCATAAAAAGTAACTAATTGCATTACTCAGTTACTTTTTATGCAAGTAATGCATTACGTTACTTTTGCATTACTTTTTTGTCACCTGGGCTGGGCTTGCTTATTTGTTTTTAATAACAAAAAAGCAAAAGGTAATATATTTGGCAATTGTAAAGGCCCTTTCACACCAAAAGTGAAATGAATAAGCCTCAGCCTCACTCCCCATTTCTCTCAACACAGGGACGGGCATGTCAGTGAATATTGTATATTGTTCTAAATTTAAAAGTAATGCATTAGTTTACTAGTTACTTGAAAAAAGTAATCTGATTACGTAACTTGTAATGCGTTACCCCAACACTGGTCCAGACTAGGCTTGCCGCGATAGACGGTGCTGACGGTGATACCGGTGTTAAGCCTCAACACCGGTTACGTCACTTGCCCACCGCGTTTAGATTCCGACCCCCACCGTCGTTTAGATTTTTTATAGTAATAAAAATTATTTAGTTCAGTAAAAGAACAGACACCACAATTAAAAACTGAACGTGGCTGCTTCAAAGCAGCGTGCTGAACGACAGTAGCATCACAGATCAGATTTCATTTCTCCAGTGAGGAGAGGGAGTCGAGCTGACTGACAAAAAGAGTGAGTTGACGTGAGACAGACAAGAAGATGGCGGATGATTTAGTTTCGAAACGAAATGCAAAAGCGCCTGTTTGGCAATATTTTGGATTTTGAAAACCTGTTGACTTCTGCCGTTTATTTATTTATTTTTAAAACATTCGTTTCTTATTTAATTGGCTCCACATTGTTTGCTGATTTTTACTTTATTTAAACCTTTTGTCATTTTATTTTATTTGACATTCGTTTTGCTAATAAACGTTCTACGTTTTTTATTTATTTGGTTATATATTATACAATTTGACTTATTTCCAGTTTTGTATACTTAACTTTATGTAAGTTATTTGTTATTTTATATTAGGCATAGTCTGCCCTATAGCATGGTGTATTATTATTTGTTTTGTTAATACAAGTTCTATGTTTTATATATAGGCTAAAGTGAGTTTGACGTTGTATTTTGTTGTTGCATTCAAGCAATTGACGCCGGACAGCCGCTATTTCAAAAGTGAACGTAAAATGCGCATGGCGCTTTTAAGCTATTTAAAAGCGAAGGAAAGCGAGGAAAAGAGGGAAAATTCAAACGAATAATTGCTTTACTCCGAACTGCCGCTATTTGAAAGTGAAAGTAAAATGCACACACCACTTTTACAAGCTATTTAAAAGCGAAGGAAAGCGAGGAAAAAGAGGAACGCCCCCGCCCCCACGGTGATACCGGTATTACCGGGGTTGTCACACGTCGATTAACCAGTGGGAACATTTCTTCAACGGCACAACCCTAGTCCAGACTATTGCTAAAAAGCTATCAGACACACACTATTGTGTACAAACACAGCCAGCGCTCTGATGACCTGGCAAGGTATTAAACTAGGACACGTAACCTGACGAGAGCAGCCACCCCTCCCGTCCCAAAGGCGAGATAAGCCTTCACTTCCTAGCAAGGTCTCAGTTCTGATCCTCGCTAATGCACCACGCCAAACGTACTCTCTGATGCCGCTATTTTTACACACTGGAAATAATCCACTTGATGACACAGCTAAATAAACACTCTGTTTATTTGCTTTAATGATGGGATGAGTTACGTGAGATGAGAAAAGTTGATTAGCATCCCCACTGGATTGCTTCTGAAATGTATAAACAATTATACTTCTATTTTAAAGTGTCACCATTTTTCAAAACATAATACGTACACCTCTTATAAGTGTTTTTTGTTCTTCTTTTTTGCTAATCTACTTGTAAACAACATACAGACCCTTACAAAAAGTACTGTGGTGGTACCACGGTACTGAATGATTACCATATTCAAGTACAATGTGAATATTTTTAAAAGAGTTCATCTGTGTGGTAGGTTAAAAAATGAGAGAAAGAGACATAGGCTACGTGTGTAATATTTGTGTATTTGTAAGAGAAGAGGATGAGGATGTTAACTGACTTGGAGGCAGTCACATCTGGCTATAGATGTTCTGCCTGATGTGTTATTGATTGTGGTTTATTTTAAAGGATTTGCTATTTCAGTTGTTTTATGTTACTATATTTTGTACCTGTATGCATGTATGGTTGTACTGCTGCCTATCTTGGCCAATGAGTTTCCTCCTGGTTAAATAAAGGTAAAGAAGAAGAAGAAGGTTTCATGTTTATGTGGGGAAATGTCTGAAAATGCCTCCAGAAGAATTGCAAACCATGTCAAAACATCCTTGTGGGGACAGCTGTGTGTGTGTGTGTGTGTGTGCGTGCGTGTGTGTGAACACGTGTAAGTTAAATGATTCTGTAACAATATCTTCATCATCTTCTTCCACTTCAACAAGAATTGGTCAAACAACCAGCAAAACAGCTGATATTCACATAGAATCGCATGCTTATAGATCCACTGCAACATATTTTGGCTTGCAGCGAATAAAACACCAGAAAATGAACCAGCTGCCACAAACTGAAAAATACCGTGGTATGGTATTACCATGGTTTTCTAATCGAATATCCCACTATACACGCACAAAAAAAACAAAATGTGAAATGCTCGCAGGATTCATTTGGCTCAAGATGGTGGGCACAAACTGGCACAATTTCACTGCAGCAATGCACGCAGAGATGTCAGCGTGACACACACACACACACACACACTGACTCATGTGTCAGCTGGTGCCGTCATGTCAGATAAACCTCGGATGTCAGAGTATGAGATGATTCATTTTACACTCCCTTTAGTGTTCACAGGGTTTGCGTTGAGACCAACAAAAACCACTTAACTAAGTAAAATTAGCATTTATTTTAGTATATAAATCTAAGAGTATGAAAATGACATATGCACAATATATGGTTTAAATTACTGATATCTAAAAAGGCATATTTTTAAATGATCAATTGGAAACCGATATAACGATTATAACTGATATAAATATAATGATTACGATGATTACATTAGCGCCCACACTAAACAACTATAATGTTCTTTTTATTATGATCTCACAAAATGTGAAATGACTATTTCCATTCGCTGCTCGCAGGATTCATTTGGCTCAAGATGGTGGGCACAAACTGGCACAATTTCACTGCAGCAATGCACGCAGAGATGTCAGCGTGACACACACACACACACACTGACTCATGTGTCAGCTGGTGCCGTCATGTCAGATAAACCTCGGATGTCAGAGTATGAGATGATTCATTTTACACTCCCTTTAGTGTTCACAGGGTTTGCGTTGAGACCAACAAAAACCACTTAACTAAGTAAAATTAGCATTTATTTTAGTATATAAATCTAAGAGTATGAAAATGACATATGCACAATATATGGTTTAAATTACTGATATCTAAAAAGGCATATTTTTAAATGATCAATTGGAAACCGATATAACGATTATAACGGATATAAATATAATGATTACGATGATTACATTAGCGCCCACACTAAACAACTATAATGTTCTTTTTATTATGATCTCGCACTGCAGATTTGTCATCTGCCTCTTTAAATGTGCGAGTTGGATGAATTCTGATTGGCTGATTGGAAGTTTTTATTGTTCATCAGCAAGAAAGAATCATTCTGAAAGTGATTCTAACGATATTGTTTCTCTGCGCCATTATTGTTATAATTGACTGGTATTCCGTATTCCAATAAAATTACAGCGATTATTAAACATTTATAATTTTAGTTATCATTACAGTTTGTGATTGGTGAGAAAGGGCCTTCAGAATGTGATTTTTTAAACTCTTTTTGTAAGCTAGGTTTGTAAGTGCAGCAGAATTAGTTTCACTTTTGGTGAAAATTTGTAGAAACTCCCAATTTTGCTGATTCCTTTAGAAATGACTAGATTTCGTTTGAAATTTTTTGTCGTGCAACAATAAATGTTATAATATTGGATAATATTTCAATGCTCGAGTTCATTTGAAATTTGGGATTAAAAATTTATCGGTAATCAACATTTAAAGGGGTCATATTATGCGATTTCAATTTTTCCTTTCTCTTTGGAGTGCTACAAGCTCTTGGTGCATAAAGAAGATCTGTAAAGTTGCAAAGACTAAAGTCTCAAATCCAAAGAGATATTCTTTATAAAAGGTAAGAGTCAGCCACGCCTACCTAAAACTGTCTGCCAGGTGAAAAATCAAAGTCATAACACCAATTATCTGGTGCAAATACATTTGAATAAACACGCTTTGTCTGGTGTAAAAATGAAGCTATCAAGAGGCCACATGCTGGGTAAACTCCCTCAGGACAGAAGCCTGACACCCACACATTACAGTGTAGAGAATAAGATCGAGGCCCTGTATAAAAATTTTACAATTTTAAATATTAAAATATACAATAATTATAATATGAAAAACGCTTTAATTAAACATTTTACAATTTAATAAAAATATTTAAAAATATAGAACTCATATATCATATAGAATACAGGATTGACATCATCAGGTGATTTTAATTAGTCTACCATTAATTTATGCAAATAAAGAGCATTTTAAAAATAGAATAGTCAATACAGGTTGATCAGTTACTGATTCTTAACATTTGGTCTCCTCTAAAATATTTTGGTTAGAAATATCTGAAAGATTCTAGAACATTCCAAAGGTCCATTATCCTGATTCATACCAAGAAATGCATTGTTTCAATTTTAAAAAATGCTTCAAATGTATCAAAACCCACCCTTAAAAGCCCAACCTTTCCGATTATTCAGAGGACATCAGAGACGCCTCTGGGATGTGGCCCCCATCCATTGTACAAGCTCTTTCTCTTTCTGCACTCTGTCCTAAACATCTCGACCACCTTATGGTTCATCTAAAATATCTAAAGCTATAAATATACCAGAAAAATCCCCACACCCATCATCGTGAACTAGGCCGAGGAATCATGTGTAGGGAATGTGGGGCCCCCATATGTATGAATGAATGAATGAATGAATGAATGGAATCCACCAAATTTTAAAGTGAAACCAAACCTGCTATCAATCAACCCCCCTCTTATCAAGCAGTGCACTCTGTCCTAAACATCTCGACCACCTTATGGTTCATCTAAAATATCTAAAGCTATAAATATACCAGAAAAATCCCCACACCCATCATCGTGAACTAGGCCGAGGAATCATGTGTAGGGAATGTGGGGCCCCCATATGAATGAATGAATGAATGAATGAATGGAATCCACCAAATTTTAAAGTGAAACCAAACCTGCTATCAATCAACCCCCCTCTTATCAAGCAGGTTTTCAGCTCTACTCACTTCTCGTTGGCCGCATCTGTCTGCATGCACAGAGATCGTCTGTGTGAAGACGCGCATCCTCCGGCGGCGGCTGTATTATTTTTCCAAAGGCGCCTTAGACTGGGCTTGCAGAACTCCTTTAACGCCCTCGAGAACCTAAACTGTAACATTTCAAACTCGACAAGCTAAACAGAATGATTTCCGACAATAACGCTAGTAATATTACACCGTATGTTATGAGAATGTCGCTCTTTCAGACAGTCGTGCCGATTTCTCCACTCGTCTCTCGGTGCGTATTTAGTATTCACGGGACAGAATCAAATCCGCCCACTGAAGCGCTGCTCACAGTCCATTGGTCGCAGTGACGTCAGAGCGAACGGTGATTGGCTTAGACGGGCGTCAATCATTATTATGACGCCAATCACTTCCCTGCGCTTGATGACGCGTTTCAACGGTCATCAGCGACGTAAATCCTCCAAAGATTTTTGTATCTTCATTTTTTTTATTATTATATACATTTATAATACTATACTTTGTATTATATTAATTTTACATCAATTACAAAAAATAAAATAAATAAATAAATAGTTGACGCTAATGCGATGGTGTTTTAATACGGCGTCTATGGGAGTGACGGTAAATTTGACATCGTTCTCTCTACTGACTGCCGATCTCTCTCAATGTTTTCCCTTTTTTAAATTTTTTTTTTGAAGTCGTGAAAACACTATCATGGCGTTTTTCTTTTGCTATTTGAGCAAATGGGAATGCACAAAATATATGTGTGGTAGTCAAAGCCGGAAATGTGAAAAGGTGCATACACTGCATCACAGATATTATGTATACATATCTATGCACTGCATACTGTGTGTGAGAAAATAATATGTCAAACCTTATGTAACAATAAGCATATTTCGCGGATGATATCACTGCGTCACGTATTCTTCAGCGACTGGAGTCCTGTTATGATCTCTAAAATCAATATTTTGAGCATACTTTTTAACATTTTTAATACGAATTTGTGTAAACACATGAAACTGCAAAAATACAATAACAAATACAAATCATAATTAATAATAATTTATATTCATTATAAGAATTAATGATTAAATAACAAAACTTAATATTATATAGGCTAGTATTAATATTTAATTGCTACAACAAATATGAACTATTAATAAATTATATCTTATAAAATATAATTTGAATATTTGTAATCCACTTTTTGCAATCTGATCAAATGTGTCAACTATATGTGTGTACATAATAGTTAAATACCTAAATATGAATTATAATGAATTATATTTTCTATAATTCATGTTTATAAATAATAATTCATAATAAAATGTTTGATATTTAATATTAAACTTGACTTATTTGTAATTTTTGCATACAGTCTGATCAAGTCAACAAGATTATAATAATGCTTTGTTAATTATAATATTATTTTAATTATTAAAACTATTATTAATTATTATAATGAACATTAATTATTAAAATCATATAATATCATATTATTCGTTTTTTTGTAATTTAAAATCCATTTTTTTGCAGTCTTGTGTGTGTGTGTGTGTGTGTGTGTGTTTATATGGATGAATTAATATTATTAATTTATATAAATTTTTGTTAACTAATTAGTAATATATTCATTAATATTAATATATGAAATAAAATTCATTAATATTTACTCTTTGCAATCTGAACAAATTTGCCAAGAAGATATTAAAATTAATATATGGATAAATAGCCTAGGCTATATATAAGCATGAAATAATAATAATAATTTATTAATATAATTTATTACTAATTATTAATACATTTCACCAGTTCATTGACATTATTAATTATTATCTTCTTGAACCATTTGTTTTGGATTGCAAATGCAAATAATATTTCAGCATATTATATAAAATTAATATTTATTATAAGAATAGTAGGCAGTATACAGTATTTATTGTGCTGTATGCTAGTATTATGAGCCAGCCACCTTAAAAATCATGATGGGGTTCATTTATCACTGGAAATACAACATCAAGCTGAGCACATTGCATTGTGGGATGCAGTATTCACACAGTGTGCTCTGTTTTACACACTGTGCACAGTATGACAGACATGCAGAAACAGTAAGAGTATGCTAGTATGCTATTTTGAACATATTCATGTAATGCTCCAATTATGGCATTTCTTAAATGGTGGAGTTCAGAAATAATAGTATGCTAATAGATGCGCTGACCTTCAAATGCAGGGCCATTAGCTGAGTATAACTGTTGGTCTGAGTGAGAGCAGTTTGCACATCTGTGATACAATATTATGCAAAATGACATCCATGCTGCCAGTTCATAGCATGATATTGACTGAGAAGAGAACCTGTGGATGCAGACTGTTACTCACCGAATGACTGGCCTGCTATTATGAGTATTATAATAGCTACAAACCCTGAAAGCCACGTGATCTAAAACTGTAGGGTTAGACGTCAGACTGAAGAATGTGACGCAGGAGTTACTGTTGAATGTGGATTCGAAACCCTTATGAAAGCCTGCTATGTCTGGTTTGCTTTCCTTGTGGGGACTCTAGGTGTAATGGTTTTTATACTGTACAAACTATTCTATATTTCATCGCCCTGCACCAACCCTACCGCTCACACAAAACTTTCTGCATTCATGTTAGTCGGTGTGCATTCAGGTTTACACACACACACACACAGGTTTGTTTTTATGGTTTATGGGGACTCTCCATAGGCGTAATGGTTTTTATACTGTACAAACCGTATATTCTATTGCCCTACACCAACCCTACCCCTAAACCTACCCTTACAGGAAACTTTCTGCATTTTTAGATTTTCAAAAAAACTCATTCTGAATTATTTATAAGCCTTTTGAATTACGGGGACACTGAAAATGTCCTCATAAATCACCTTCTCGTTGTAATACCTATGTCATACCCATGTTATTATACAAATTTGTGTGCTCATAAACCACATAAACATGCACACACACACACACACACTATAATACACATTATTAGCATATGAACACAACAAATATGTAATGTAATTAGATGCTATTACTCATCTTACACATATGCATTGAACATGAATCTTTCTCTAGAGGAAAGCGTACTAATATCTTAGGCTATCTTGCCACCTTGTGGGCAATTTAGAAAGTGACAGAATTGGACTTTTCTTCTAACTAGAAAAAGGTTACATAGACAAAATGAGAACAATACGTGTTCTAAGGGCTGTACACAATAATCATATAGGATTACGTTTCCATTTCTAACGTTAAAAGGATTTGAAACATATTCAAATATAAATAACACATTAAAATAATTACTGCACAATAAATCAAATACAACGAATCTATTAGTTAAATATGATTTAGTATTTGAGTAATATTTTATATTTTACTATACATTTAATACAATATTACAATAAAAATATTTTAATATATACATATGTATATATATATATAAATAATAGATTATATTTTAATGTTATATTGTATATATAATCTGAATATTGTTAATTATTATTTAGTATATTTAGTATAATATTTTAATTATTATTTTTGTTTTTGATCATTTCTTTATATTCTTCTTTATATTATATGATCATTTTTAATGCACGAGATAATTCAAGTGGATTTTAAAAGTAGTATATCTTAAATGAGGCAGCTCTAACTCACCCACTCTCACAAAACCAGTGTTTCCTCCATCATCCCACAGAGACGAGATCTACAGAGTGAGATATCAGGAAACACATGCTCACGGTTAAACCCAGTCATGTAGGAGAGCCCTGGTGGGAAACCTGCACTGTCAAACCAAAATAACGTTCAAGAAGGCTTTTATTAACGTTTTTCTTCTTCTCCTACTTCTTGAAGGAGAGCTGATGTTTTGTTTTTTTGATCACGAATCTTTAACCAAAAGAAGCCAAGCTCTGCATAAGTTTAAAAAAAAAATAAAAAATTTTAATAAAAAAAAATAATAATATATTTTTTTATTAAACATTATTCGAATACAAACACTTAAGGCATATTTTAACAATCATACATCTGTTTTTCCCCCGTGTTGAAACAGCATTTAAAGAAAAGAAAAAAAAACAATACAGAGAAAAAAAAATTATAATAATAAAAAGGGGGTGAGGGTCTTAATCTAATAACATGTATAAGTCCAAAGCAGAAAGAAGTTTCAAAGCATTTCTGTCCATCATCCATTGAAGGGATTTTGCAAATAACTTCAAATCATTCTTCAATCCAGTGAAATTAGGTTTAACCTTTAAATACTTACATCTGTGGATAAAGTGTTTGCCTAACACAATCAGGAAGCTCTGCATAAGTGCATCTAACTCTATCCCACTTCCATCAAGACAAAGCCTGTGCTGTAACGGAGTGTTGGCTGTGAGCCGCAGCGCTGTTCGCAATGTTTCCGCCCACATTCAGGCACCGCCCACACAGCTGGGTCACACAGTGATCTCTCCGCTCACACACACACACACACACACACACACTCACACTCCCACACGGGGCTTCTGTAGGTGCTGTCACTCCCGAGGAACACGAACACCCGTGTAGGGCTGTGTGTGTGTGTGTGTGTGTGTGTGTGTGTGTGCATGGAGCGTGGGCGCATTTTTTAGCATTAACGTATGAGTGTGACATTAACAGAACAGGAAGCTGCTTGGATCAGCTCGATTTTGTAAGCTGCTTCCAGATTAAGAACCGTGTTTTTCAGGCCGCCTCTATAAATAAACAGTTTTAAGTTGTTAGCTTATTATTTCATTATTATATATATATATATATATATATATATATATATATATATATATATATATATGTACGCCGAGAATAAGGCTAGAGTTGCTGGTAACAAATACACAAACTTTTCTTCCTAATACTAACATCTAAACTGACGCAATCGCAAAAACACGCAAAGCTAATTCTACATATTCAGTATTCTTTTACGTTAAGTTCATCCTCAACGACAAACCGATACGAACAGATGAATGTCATCATTTAACCTTATCAACTAATCTAAGGACTACACAACCGTTTTCTACGAAACTCCAGTGTTTCCATTGAATAACGAATAGCTTAAATAAAAATAGTTACGAATAAGACATGCTATCAAATAAACAAACACAGATTATGTACAAAAAAAATGCACAAATACACTCTTGGACAATTTCTCTGTGTACACCGACTGCAAGACATTCATGTTTTTTGCTCTAAAATTAGAAATAAAAATAATTCTTAAGAATTAAAAATCTAAATAAATGGATCTCTAGGCATTTACAGTTCTTAAGGCCACACAGTTTCAGTACTAAATCCACTGAGCAAACAAAACGCAGGTTTCACTTTGAGGCTCAAGATGTTATCTGGAGTCCTCTGGTTCTGATTTGATGGTCTTCTTTTCCAGAAGCCTGGGCTCCTTCTGAGACCCATTTTCTGAAATACAAATGAATGTAAAATTCAATTTAAAATGTATTGGTTAGCTTGCACCTAAAATACCTAAAATGACAATAAAGAAATTGAACCAAGGTTTTCACATTTTTCTTCAAACTTGAGTTATAAAATGAGGCAATATGAAAACCAAGCAAAAGTACAACAAATGTTTAGCACCCTCAGGCCATCCAAGATGTAGATGAGCTTTTTTTTGCTCATCGGAACAGATTTGGAGAAATTTAGCGTTACATCACTTGCTCACCAATGGATGCTCTGCAGTGAATGGGTGCCGTCAGAATGAGAGTTCAAACAGCTGATCAAAACATCACAATAATCCACGCCACGCCACTCCAGTCCATCAGTTAACATCTTGTGAAGCGAAAAGCTGCATGTTTGTAAGAAACAAATCCATCATTAAGGCGTTTTAACTTAAAATCGTCACTTGAGGCCAAAATACAACTCCATAATCCATAATAAGTGAAAAAGTCCATCCCCTGTTGTCCTCTCACATCAAAATCCCTGACATGTTTGTTTAGAGCTGTTTTTTTTTACTGGTTTCGTTTGTAAACAAACTTGATATGTGCATATTTCTCTCCCGATTCAGAAAAATGACTTTTTCCATGTTTGTAAGAAACAAATCCATCATTAAGGCGTTTTAACTTAAAACCGTCACTTGAGGCCAAAATACAACTCCATAATCAATAATAATAAAAAAAAGTCCATCCCCTGTTGTCCTCTCACATCAAAATCCCTGACATGTTTGTTTAGAGCTGTTTTTTTTTTACTGTTTTCGTTTGTAAACAAACTTGATATGTGCATATTTCTCTCCCGATTCAGAAAAATGACTTTTTCACTGGATAAAACAATATTATTGGATCGAGGAACTGTATGTGTATGCAGCTTTTCGCTTCACAATACATTAATTGATGGACTGGAGTGGTGTGGATTATTGTGTTGCTTTTATCAGCTGTTTGGACTCTCATTCTGACGGCACCCATTCACTGCAGAGGATCCATTGCTGAGCAAGTGATGCAATGCTGAATTTCTCCAAATCTGTTCTGATGAAGAAACACATCTTGGATGGCCTGAGGGGTGATAAAATATTCAGCAAATTTTCATTTTTGGGTGAACTATTCCTTTAAATTGTATGTGCACAGAGTAAAAAAACAAACAAACAACAACAACATAATGGAGCATGTTTTACAAGTAAATACTTTTCTTTCTACTTCAAAATGTCATGTTTAATTCAGTGTGTTACTTGCCATTTCTTTGTAATTGTGATATTTACTAGCAATTTTTGAATAATAATCATTTCAACAGCACTTTTTTTCAGTGTTTCTGGTGCATTGTGTGGTTTAAAAAACTATTTAACAAGAGTAAAAGTGCAATCAATTATCATATCAATTCTCATATCATAACAGTTTCAGTATGCTGGAATTTTCAACACATTTCAGCCATTGCCAGTAAACAAACACATAGCGTAAGAGCTTACGCCAAAATAAAGTATGGTACTTTTTAGTGTTTCAAATCTATGTCACCAAATTAACAGGGGAGGGTATTAAACGTATTTTTCAGATATTCAAATCAGTTCAAAAGACCAGTGTGATCAGTAAATGACACTGATTGACATCAGGCTCTGCCCACATTGGGGCGGAAGAAAAACCCAAAACGTCAAAAAGACGAGTAAATCCACACCCCCTTCCTCACCTACTCGCAGTGTACTAACGCAGCTTGCACAGGGCAGGTAGGAGTTTCAGAGAGAAAGTGCTACCTTCATCGAGGACATTTGCATGCAAGAGATTGCATAAATTACAAAAAGTTCTCTGAAGCCCTGCTGATACGCGCGTTACGTTGACACATCAGAGTTTAATGGAGCGGTGTAGGTGTCAATGTGCCAGGATGATACTGAGATAAACCTGTGCCAATCCAGGCTACAACATGCATGCAAAAACAGCGTCCAACAAGAGCCATTTTAATCTGTACAGCGTTTCTCCGCTGGTTCTTTAAAGATTAACGCTCTACCTCGACAGCATTTGAAGGCTGTTCCAAAAGGTAGGTGGCAACATTACGCTGCCTTCAGGGATACCACGTTTTGGCCAAATTTGAAGGCAGAACCACATGGCTCCTTTGTGGATAGTGTGGCAATCCCAGAATGCATTTTGACTAGAGTAAAACTAGACTAAAGTAGAATATGAGCTTTATCTTTATATATTTAGATGACTTGTGATGTGCCGAATGACATATGAATGTATAAATAATTGAATAATAAAAAATATTTATATTATACAAGCATCTAAAGTAGTGATGCAATATTGCAAGGAAAATAGTATCACAATATATTTATTAATGATTGTATCTTCATATCCATATAATGTTTCAAAAGTAGTCACTTAGGGGGTTATACAGTATACACTAATATTCACGGGTTTGGGGTTGGTAAGATTTTTTTTAATGTTTTTGAAAAAGTCTCTTCTGCTCACTAAAGCTGCATTTATTTGATCAAACATGCATTTTTATTTTATGTTATATTATTACAATTTAAAATAATGGTTTTCTATTTTAATATATTGTACAACATAATTTATTCTTGTGATGCAAAGCCAAATTATTCAGCATTATTCCTCCAGTCTTCAGAGTCACATGGTCCTTCAGAAATCATTCTAATATTCTGATTTTTTTAAAGAAACATTTCATACGATTATTAATCGAGCAGTTGTGCTGCTTAATATTTTTGTGGAAACCATAATACGTTTTTTAAAATTCCCCGATGAATAGAAAGTTTAAAAGAACAACATTTATTTGAAACAGAAATCTTTGGACACAATGAAAGTGAAAGTGACAAAAAGTGAAAGTGACGTGACATGTGGCCAAGTATGGTGACCCATACTAGGAATTAGTGCTCTGCATTTATCCCATCCTAAGTGCACACACACAGCAGTGAACACACACACACCCGGAGCAGTGGGCAGCCATTTATGCTGCGGCGCCCGGGGAGCAGTTGGGGGTTCGTGCAAATGCTTGGTAAACAGTTCTTAATGTATAGAAAATGTGTTGTATGAATACACACAGCTCAAATATAAGAGTTACAATAAAGCTGAAGTATTTTATTTTTTACATTGAATTTTTTTTTTTTTACTTATTTATCCTCCTGACAAACAATTTGTGTGAAGATTGATCATAAAACCATTTTAAAAGCAAAGCTCACTGACCTCAAATATAAAGGAAATAGTAAAGCTAAGTAAATATAGTATTTTATTTTTAAATAAAAATTTATTATTAAAATAATATTCACTTTTTTGAGTTTTGGATGCATATAATCCTAAAGAACAATTTTTTTTGTGAACTATTCATAAACCCATTTTTAAAACCACAAAGCTCATTGACCTCAAATATAAAAGATCCAGTAAGGCTAAATGAATATGGCATTTTATTTTTGAATTTAAATTTAGTATTACACAAATACGCAAAAAATTGACAATTGACCAATTGTTCATAAAACTATTTTTAAAACCATAAAACACACCGACCTCAAAAGTACAGTATAGTAAAGCTTACATTTTTTTTACATTTAGCATTTTTTTCTTTATATTAGAATAATTTTAGCAATTTTTTTGAGTTCTTAAATGCACAAATATTATTTTATCCTTTTTTTATCGTGGTAAAAAAAACTTCTTCATCAACAATCTTTCTCTGCCATGGCAATGTTCCTGTTTGTTTCCAACTAGTATTTTTTTTGTTATTCTAACAGATCGGCCGTTGTCACCTTTGAACTAATTTACACTTCGTGTCGCCCCTTGACAACCTCCGCATTTTCCTCTGAGGTCATCACGTATATGTGTGTGTGTGTGAGTGAGCTTGTGTGTCCACGTATGACGTATGACGTTAGACTCAGACAGAGACAGCTACAGCCATGCGTGGGTAATTCAGTAAGCACCCACAGGATGATGTCAATTATGTGTTTCAGTTCACTGTGTACTTCTCCGCCTGTGCAGATGAATGATTGCACGTTTGTGTACTAACTAAGCATTTCTTCATCCAGAGAACCCCACAAAAACAACTTCCGTTAAAAACAAGCTTTTAAAAGCGAGCTAAAATTGATCACAGTTTTAATTTAACATCTTGAGAGCTTTGTTTGCAACGGTTTTGTTGAATTAGAGGCCCCACGGAGCTTCGAAAACAACGATATCATTTACTTTGAGATGTTTACCCAGAGGCGAAGACCGTCACTCATGGGAAAAGCTGTGTGAACGTGACATTTCGGAGTGAATAATGACAGTAATTACTCTCCTGAGATTATTAACAGAGAGAGTGCACACACAAACACAGCGCTAATTCAGACGCAGTGGGAAGGCAGCTGGCAATAAATATCATTACAAGAATGCAAAACTAATAAAGAAGTCCCGAGAAACCACCTGGAGCTCGAAATGATTGCAAAGCTGAGGCGTCTCATGCAAATAGAGCAATCTGTCACCGTGAGGTTTATGAATATGAGCTGAATCTACAGAACTTGTTTAAACTTACTTCAGATTTGATCCTCTTGGGAGATGGTTCATTTTCATCACCACAGTGGGACCTGAAATGAAGATGTATTTTGAGTTCTATACTTATTTTGAAACACCATAAACAGTCATTGTGGTAAAACTTTTCAATTAAATAACAAAAACTAGTGAAAGTACTAAAAAGATGGCATTTACTGTACAAACAGATGCTCCTTAAATGACTAAATAGAGACCAAGAAAAGTGTCTAAAAACCAAAATCAATTCTTTGTAACAATTTCATGAATGTATGTCTGGTATTATGATGTTTGCAAATGCTAATGTACTCCATAAAGTTAAGTTCTAACAGGATATTGAACAAAAAATCTTGATTGCAAGGTCGTATTTCCAAAAAACGAACGCTCTTTAGAACAAGAAGTTCCCTCACCCAATATTCCCGGCCACTATTTATACAAAAGCAAGCTAGTCCTCAATATGTCAACAGAGGAAAGTGTTAATAAACGATTTTAACAACTGTTTTTCTATAGAATCAAACATTAAGAAGAATTGTGTCTTACCTGCTGCTCCTGCGGGTGTATTTGTAGGTAACTTCGCGTGAAATCTGCCTGGCCAGTGAGAAAAGTTCATCTCTTCGGGTCAGCAGCGATAGATCTTTCATGCACAGCTGAGCGGATGCTTCATTGACCGTTAGCTACACGATAAATGAAACGACAATGAAAACATCAATTGTTTAGTACCATACACTCTTAAAAATAAAGGTTCCACAAGGGGTTTTCACAGCAATGCCAAAGAAGAACCATTTTTGTTTCCCCAAAGAAACATTCAGTAAAAAGTTCTTTAAAGAACCATTTTTTACTGAAGTGGTTTGTGGAATGGAAAGGTTCCATGGATGCTAAAAGTTCTTCATGGAACCACAGATACCAATAGAACCTTTATTTTTAAAGGTCCCCTGAAATGCTTAGAAACATGCAGCGTTACTCTATGTGTTGACGTCATTTTAACTGAAACAGAAAGACGGGGCGGGACATATCAAGCAGCCCCGCCCCTTTTTAAAATAGCCAATAGCGTTTGTTTATATCACAGCTTGGGCTAGAGCCATTCAGAACCGTTGAGCTCCGTAAAGCCGCATTTGACAGGGTATGCCAGCCACAATCTCATCCATATTGCTATAAAATATAGCTCGCGCATGTGATCCGCTCCATGCTATGGTGTCTCTGGACCGGAGCAGAGTGTGTGTGTGCGGTGCGGTGCTTAGCGTGACAGCGCAAAACCAGACTTATTTTTTTCCTCAATGGAAAGCATATTTACACTGTTTGAATCGTTCCCTGTCCCCTATATAGTGCACTACGTGCCATTCACTGTACAGAAAATACTAATTCTGTGGACAAGTGACCGATTTCAGCCGCGGCTTCAGCATCTATTTTATAGTGTAGGGGGCAGGCGCTTCGGATTCTAGAGAGCATTTGATTGGACAGAAAGTTTGATGAGAAGCTGAAATACAATGTGACGTCAAAAAAAATCGTCGGCGGAAGTGACGAACTGCAAGCTTTGAATGCTTATATCTTCTAAATGCACATTTTGTCGCTGTTTTGGAGCACACTGCCTTATAGATAAACTTAAGACTAACATATTGATACTAACACCCAAAAAACTTTCATTTTGATTTCATGGGGACTTTAAGAATGTCAGGAACAACAATTTCTTTAATCCACACAATCAACAATATCGATATCTTATCATTCGAACCAACCAGAAGAATCAAACCAACCTCGTGCATCGTAAGCTGCCGGCCGTCCCGCCTCTTTGAATCGAACCGCCCATAGATGGCGCTGTATTTCCGAATCTCCGCCTCCTTCTGCGGATTGTCTTCGCTCAACTCGCAGATGTGGCCGATCATCTTGCTGAGCTTCTTATTGGCGCGGATGTGTTCTTTGACTTCCGTGAGGTCGATCTTGGACAACGTTTGGGCTAGTCGCTCTACGCACTCCATCACGCACTGGACAGCGGCAGAATCGAGAGCATCGAGAGTGTCGTGAGGTGAACACGGAGAACAGGCTCCAGATGGAGATAGGCTGTGCTCGCTCTCGCTTCCCCAGAAACGAGTCTCGCTAGCCCCTTGCAGCGGGGAGCACCCTGGCGTGCCGTCCCTGCTTAGCTCCAGTCTTCCAGGACTGGGGCTTGTGGGTAATAATGCCCTGGGCACCGCAAGCTGGTTCTGTTGCCCATTGCTGTGGGAACTTTCGGGTAGCTTGTACACTGGTATACTGCAAACAGGAAGAGACGTCAACGGTTGGTTGAAGATGGAAGGGTTGGTGACCCAATCCCGCAAAGCCTTCTGGAGTCTTCGAACGTGAAGGGGTTTGGTCGCCATTCCGACAAGGGCCATGATCTCGAGGAACTCTTCCTCACCAGCCTCACAGAGCTGCTTCACATCGTCGCCGCCCTGCTGGATGAAGGCTTCGTAGTAGCAGAGCAAATTTGCCTTCTGCAGGATCCGGTACAGTTGCAGCTCGCCCAAGGACCGTGGCAGCAGTACTGACATGGCTACACATGCAAACACAGAGGAAAACATAGCATTGCCATTCCCAGAAAATGTTTCAAGCATGAAGCAATGCTCGCCAATGTTATTTATTTCCCAGGACAGGTCTGCAAACTCACACTATGACTGTCACAATTAGTCTCCAGTTGCAATGTTATTTTACTATACACTCTTTCAAGAGTTCACACTTACATATAATAAATAGAGTAAAAGTTATGCATATTTGGCGTGCTGTCCGAGGGGGGCGCTCCGAGCTCGAAATTTGGTCCAAACCCAGAGTACCCCCCCCCCCCCCCCTCCCCGGTTGGGATAGGAATAGTTAGAAGTGAGGAGATGGGGTGGTGGAGGGATGCTGGAAAACGGTCAAGGAACAGAGGTAAGTCTGCTGTGTATATATACCTCTTATCTTGTTAACTTATGTGCTCCTCTCGTGTTAATTAGGCTAATTATCTGAACGTGCTCCTCTCAAACTTTGTAAACAAAACATAATTAAGAATAAAGGTTCCAAATAGGTGTTTTTGCAGCAATGCTCCAGAAGAACCATTTTTAGTTCCCCAAAGAACCTTTCAGCGAACAGTTCTTTAAACGACATTTTAGTAATCTAAAGATTCTTTTCAAAAAGTTTCATGGATGTTAAAGGTTCTTCATGGAACCATCGATGCCAATAAAGAACCTACATTTTTAAGAGTGTAAATCATTTGTAAAGCCGATGTGTTTTTGTTTGCATCTCCGGTAAAGGAGAGCGACAAAACCACTTAAAAAAAATTAAAGGTTCTTTACTGGGATCAGTGGTTTGATGAAGAACCTTTAACAATCCATGGAAACTTTCCATTGCACAAAAGGTTCTTTATAGTGGAAAAAGTTCCTCAAATTATTACAATGTTCTTTACACCAAGAAAAAATGCTTCTTTTAGGAACTGTTCACTGAAAGATTCTTTGGGGGAGCCTAAAATGGTTCTTCTATGGCATTGCTGCAAAAAAAGTGAAGAGCATTTATCCATCACTTACTGACCATGATGTGATGTATAATTATTAAGCTACTCATAATGGAAAAAGGATTGCCAAAACATTTGGAGGGAACATATTATATGGACTGCCCAAGGCTACAGTGTATAACAACAAAATAAAAAATGAACAAAGATAAAGTAAGAAAAAATGATTGATAATTCTGACTCAGTGCACATAGTTTTATCTGGAATAGTACTTAGTCAGGTTAGTGCCATATTTCATTTTTGACAAGAATCCAAACAAGGCTGCGAGAGATAGAAGTACAGTGTTCAAAAGATTGTGCTTTTGTTTAACAACATGACAACTGATTAGCTGATGAAAAACACTGCCCAAAAAAATTGTGCAAATTACATGATCTAGTACCGGCACAGTTTTCAACCATGTAATATTCAGTAAGCCCTGACTAAGGTCTATACATCATATCCAGTCAGACAGTCACATAATGTTTAGTCACAGAAATTGCAAACTTTCAGTGCATTCGAAGCTCAAATTCGATACGAAAATGTGGCTGTATCCGCAAAAAAAGATGTTATTGTTAACATGATTGTTTTTTAACATTGAAAACCTATACACTTTCCTTTTAAGTACTTATTTAGCAGATGTTTTCATTCCAAGTGTCTTAATTTATACTTACTACAGGTACAATCCACTTGGCACAACCAGGGTTTGAGTGCCTTGCTCAAATGCAACTTATTGACCGGATCTTTCAACATTACACCACATTTCAATGCAATTACGAATAGGCTGTCACATACAAGTTTACACTGTTGCAAACACAGCTGTGCATTACACTATTCTCCACAAAATCATGGACAGGTTCCTGCAAACTCACCTGAGAAGATCTCAAAACTATTGCCTCGCATGCACCTGGGAATCTCTTCGAGATCAATGCATGCAAATAACTCGGATATTGTCTATATACCCAATTAGCTCAGAACAACACGCTTTGACAATCTACCAATCTCAAAACTATTGCCTCGCATGCACCTGGGAATCTCTTCGAGATCAATGCATGCAAATAACTCGGATATTGAGTCTATATACCCAATTAGCTCAGAACAACACGCTTTGACAATCTACCCTCCCCATCTGAATGGCTATGTATGAAATGTTTATGTCCACGTACCTCTCTTTCGCATCTGGTGCGCGCGAGTGCTCCCGGTGCTCGCCGCTGTCTCGAGACAGCGCTCCGCCTCTCGCGAAGGAGAGAAAGTGCGTTGAAGACTCATCTGTGCTGTCTCTCTCTCGCTGAGTGTCTCTCTCTCTTGTGCGGGGATATTCCGATGTAAGCTGCATTGCTCTCTCACTCCCACGCGCCGGTTTGACGCAAATCCTCGCGTGGGCGACGCTGCGCGCGTGGGACGGAATACCGAGAGAGAAAGAGAGAGAGAAGACCTAAACGGTCACACACGGCAAAATACACATTCACGATGACATATTGAGGAATATTAATCGGTAATACAGTGTTTTTTTTTTTCAACATGAACCCACACCGCTTTCAGTACAGCATATGCGTGTATTTTTGTGGTGGCCATGTTCATACATGTAAATAAGAGAAACCCGGGAAAGTTGTCGAACTTTTTAGTACAGTAAATGTTCACCTTGGTAGTTGACTTTTGATAGTACATTTTGGTGTAAATAAATACTTCAAAATGTAAAAAATAAAACGGTTTTCGGTGAAATAGTTCCGCCAAAAATGAACATTTGCTGAAATTTTACTCACCCTCAGGCCATCCAAACTGTAGATGACAATTTGTTTGTTCATCACAAAAAATTTGGAGAAATGTAGCATGAAATCACTTGCTCACCAATGAATCCTCTGCAGTGAATGGGTGCCGTCAGAATGAGAGTCCAAACAGCTGATAAAAACATCACATTAATCCACAAGGCTCCAGTCCACCAGTTAACATCTTGTGAAGAAAAAAGCTGCACGTTTGTAAGTAACAAATCCAACATTATGGCGTTTTATCTTTAAAGGGGTCATATGATGTTGCTAAAAAGAACATTATTTTGTGTATTTGGTGTAATGAAATGTGTTTATGCGGTTTAAGGTTCAAAAAACACATTATTTTCCACATACTGTACATTATTGTTTCTCCTCTATGCCCCGCCTTTCTGAAACGCCTCGTCTGGAAATAGATGACCTCTAAAATAAATCTGCAAAACATAAGGAAAAAGAGAGGGAGCGAGAAAGAAAAAGGGGGGTGGCGTTGAAAAACAAAACAAAACAAAAACTAAGATTCCTTTCATTTGCTCTGCCTATGCAAGTCAAGTGTGTCTTCCTACTCAAACACACCCACACACTTGGCCGCCCACGCATATATGCACATACACATATACATAGGAACTCTGTGACGCGCAAACACATCCTGGTTTGAGTGTGTGTGTGTCTGTGTGTATAGGGGCCCCCTGCTCAGAGTGGGTGTTGTCATTGCAGGGTAGGGCTGTTGACAGGGTACGTGTGGGTTTGCGGTTTTTAATGGTTAAGCTGACAGTTACTCAGAGAATCCTCTTTCTTCCTTCTTTGTGGCATGCAACTTCACGCTCACATTCAGATGTAATTAACTGACTCTAGTTTTAATATGCAGAAGACAGTTCTGTCTATAATGCTTTGGTGAACTTGTCTGAGAGAGTCAAACAGTAATGAAGTGATGGGTTTCATGGCTGGAATAAATAAATAAAGGTAATTTGCTATGAATCAGGGAGAGTTTGAAGCTGCAATATGCAATATATATACATACACATACATATTGCATATTGTAATAAAAATCAAATGTAATTTGTGTGTATGTACAAACCCAATTCCAAAAAAGTTGGGACACTGTACAAATTGTGAGTAAAAAAGGAATAGAATAATTTACAAATCTCATAAACTTATATTTTATTCACAATAGAATATAGATAACATATCAAATGTTGAAAGTGAGACATTTTGAAATGTCATGCCAAATATTGGCTCATTTTGGAAATAATAAATAACAGTAAATAATAATGTATGTCATATAAATGTAATTTATTTGAGTAATTATTTACATTACATGGGTTCACATTTAGTACATATTTAAAATACAATTGAAATAAACATCATACATTTACATAAAAATTATTTTTTTTACATTTAGCAAATAAATAATAAATTAAATTATTACAATTGTATACATGTACAGCATGCTTCCATCTTAGAAACATTGCCAAGTTACGAAACATGTTACCTGTTTCTGATGCAGAAAAGCTAGTTCATGCATTCATGACCTCTAGACTGGACTATTGTAATGCACTGCTAGCTGGTTGTCCTGCATCTTCAATAAACAAGCTACAGGTAGTCCAAAATGCATCGGCTAGAGTCCTTACCAGGTCAAGAAAATATGATCATATTACCCCAATTTTACAGTCTCTGCACTGGCTACCTGTTAAGTTCCGTATCAGTTACAAAATATTATTACTTGCCTATAAGGCCCTTAATGGGCTAGCTCCTGCGTACCTAACTAGTCTTCTACCACGCTACAATCCATCACGCTCCCTAAGGTCGCAAAACTCTGGACTTTTGGTAGTACCAAGGATAGCAAAGTCCACTAAAGGAGGTAGAGCTTTTTCGCATTTGGCTCTCAAACTCTGGAATAGCCTTCCTGATAACGTTCGGGGTTCAGACACACTCTCTCCGTTTAAATCTAGATTAAAGACACATCTCTTTGGCCAAGCATTCAAATAATGCATCTCATAATCTTGTACTGCAGTTATATCTGATCAAATGCGCATTATTATTCTTTAGCTTGGGTTAAACAAATCAATTTTGCTTTGTTGGAACAGCAGCTACGCCAATTATGTCTCTATTTGTTTCTCTGTGCCACGGGATTGACATAAACTACCACTAAATATTGTAGAAACTTAATTTGCTGTAAAGTTGCTTTGCAATGATTTGTATCGTGACCTCAGTGAGTTGATGATTTTCACTTGGCAAACAAGAGGAAAAATCCCATAGATTTCATTGAAGGAGTGACCCAAGGCATGTCTAAAAGAGCCAGAATATCCAAAAGACTCGGGCCAGTTATTAATCACCTAGCAAAACCCTAGCAGCTGAATAGGAATGGCTAAAAAACACCTTAGCAACTGCATAGCAACGTGCTAAAAACGACATAGAAAACCTTAGCAATCAAGTGTGCCACACACGTCTTGAAAAGTGAAGCCAAAACATTTCGATCGCCATCTGGTGGCTGGCTGCAGTATAGGCCATGAACCCCACCCTCTCCATGTAAACGAATGGGACGGGAGACAAACAAAAAAATAATAATCTAATAACACTTTTTTTAAAAATTCCCAAAGACGGTTTCCATCATTTTTGGTAGATCTTATCATGCTGATGTATGTTGAAGTGTTTATTTTTCTAATAACTTAAGTTTGATTTTAGTTATTTGATGCTATAAAATGGGGTGTGGCATCCTGATTTTGATAACGTGGCTCCACTTCACAATCACTACTGTACTGTGCAGACTCTGGCTCCAAATGAAGTCTATGGCCCTGTCCTAAATTGCACCCTAAACCCTTGCGGTCTTCCTCTGAGGCCACACTTTCATCAAGTAATGCCGCTTTGACTGTTGGGTAGAAGACTGCAGCGGAGCTCGCCTCAGTGTGCATCGAGTGTGCATAGCAGCCGCAAAGGGGGCGCTCACGAGCACCCTTCTGAAAGCTAAAATATCGGACAAGCTTATGTGGCGGCCATTGTAAGTCCGCAAGAGCACAAGAAGTGTTCCATTTGGGACAGGGCCTATTTTGCAAGATGACAGCGGCCATTCTGGGATATTTTGGCTTCACTTTTCTGTAGTGGAAGGAAGTGTAGACGTGTCGTCCATATTTATTTTATTTTATTTTTTACAGCCTATGGTAGCAAAAGCATAGCAACGTGCTAAAAGCAAGTAGAACACTGTAACAAAGTTTGTAGTTACGGGAGGAACATTTAAACAAAACTTGAATGATCAAATAAACAAAAGTAAAGTAAAGCGACAGCCCTTTATGGAAGAATGCCACATAAAACAACATAAAATGTCCCAGGCCTAGTCCTCTCTCGTCTCGCACTGTTGTCACTCCTTCTTTTATCCTTCCGGAGCTCCTCCGTGGGACTCGAGACCAGTGAGTGGCGCAGGTGTCGCTCATTATCATTTACTCCACCGGCCTCGCTCTGCACCCATGGCTCTCGGCCCCGCCTCACTCGTCACAAACACCTTAACAATTGTATAGCAACATACTGAAAACCACTCAGAACAACTTAGCAACTGCCTAATAACTTAGCAACTGCATAGCACCATACTAAATACACTTAGAACACAACAAAACACTTTTAAAAGTTTTACATATTTTGATTACCAGAAAATGATCAGTACCATAATGCTACTTTAAAACGTTACATTTTTCTCGCGCACACAATTATACAGCCAAAATAAAACGTTTTGGAAATAATCTGCAAATATCTCCCTGATATGTTTTCTTTAAGTAGCTGCCAAAATGATGTGTCAAGGGATGTTATCACATCATAACATTTTTTTCAGCGTTCTGAAGAAGCATATTTATTATCTTAAAAATAAGCTTTATGTAGTAAGTACATAGGACAAAAATGACGGCACAACCTTTCCATTGACTGCATAGCAACATGCAAAGAAAATCACTCGGAACACCTTAGCAACTACACTGCAACAACCCATAATACTCACAATGTCACATCTTGGTTGCAGGTACATAGCAATACAGTATTTTAAAAACATTTCTGAATCATATTATATATATAGCAAAACCATAAAACTAAAAACACTTTGCATATATGAAAATACCTGTCTGGTAAGTTTTCTGCAACGTTCTTCAAATTGTTGGAATAACTATGAAAACAGCACAAGATCAAACTGCAATGTTAGTGGCACATAAAAAAAATAAAAATAACAGCATACATTTCAATGAAACTTTTCACAAAGTTTCAGGATGTGCTAATAAATGTGACGTTTTTTCAGTATTCTGAAAAAAACAAGCAAATATATAGTTAAATAATAACATCTGCCATATTTTTTTTATTTATTTTCAGGAAATGTAGATGTCTAAATTCACCATTTTGTCACCTCTAAAGCCCCCTTAAGACTAACGAAGTGAATTAATCACTTGAAAACCATCAGGAACCTCTACCTGCTACAGTTTTGACATTTCAAAGGCTTTATCTCGACATGAAAGCTTCCGCATGCGACATTGCTTCACAAAGAACCGAGAAAAGGAACAATGGAAATTCTGAGATCTGACAAACAAAAGACTCATTAGACAAGAGCAACATAATTAAAGATAATAAACTCAATCGCCCCTTTGAAATGCAGTAAACACATCAGGCGTGGTGATTATCATTTGGAGGCTTTGATGTTTGGCCCTTCAGCTCTGAGAAATGAGGCCCATGAGAAAACGGCTCCGCCCACAACTCCGCCCACCACACTGGAGGAAATCCTGAATCAATTAATCAGGCCGAGAAAATAAGCCATAAATTTAACGTGATTCAACACAGTAACTCAAAATGAACTGAAACCCTGGCAAGCAAACCTTTTCCTGAATTTGGTCTAACCTGAACATCAACCTCAACCCAAAATGGCAGCAAAACATAAAAACTCAGGGTTTCATCTCAACGACCAGTTTGACTAAGGCGAGTCTCCAACTCAATAATGATTCGAACAATATCCGCAGTCCAATCCTCAGTAGATCCATTCGCCTTTCACACCACTGAGCGTGACTCACTTTTCTTGTATTCCAGCTCAGTGCGCATAATAAATTCATAATTTCTGTTTATATGACATCTTCTGTGACCTCCACCTATTCAGTGCATTTCACTGTAATTGTATCATGTTTACACAGCCTTCAGTTGATTTACTTGCATATCACTTTGAGGAGGTCAGGTCAGGATGGCCATTCAGCAAGCCCTCATGAAGACACGTTTGCCTACTTTTTAAACCCATCCAAATGACTTCCCTAGTTTCCCCAATAATCCCTTCACTCTGGCTGGATCTTCGCTTTCAGAATTTCAGAATAGGCGTTGACTGCCCACACTCGGCTGCCGTGTGGGAACAGTGTTTAAGGGCCGCTGAAATTTTCACACAGAATGCCACAGTATTCTCTGGATCAGCACAATCTCAGCTGGGATTAGAAACATGCAGATATTTCCCAGTTTAAACACTGCATGTCATTTTCTACCATACGTTTTACTTGAGTTATATGAAAGTTTATCTTTAATATGTTTAAATGTTTTCTGATCTACAAAACTGCATAAGAAAAATTGTCACCACAAGTATTTAATTTTAGTGAAATGTTTGCAAACTTTGTCACAAATTTACCACAAAAGGGTTTACACTGTGGTCCAAACTACCTTAAAACAGCACTACTTCATATCAAATCCAACAACAACAAAAAAAATTATAAAAATGTGCTATTACCATGGGAAATGTTTAAAGAACATGGTAATACCATAGTGTATTGCTTGTTACTGCAGAAATAAATCAATTATATTTACTTTCATTATTCAGAAAAAGAAACCAACAAGAGAACCAAAGGCTTAAAGGTTAAATACTAAAGACTCATGTATAATGTTTTTCCCCATGATTTCATGCCCCCCCAAAAAAAATGCTGAACAACAACAACAAAAAACTATATTTGCATAATATAAAACCTCAAAGCAAAAAAAAAAAAAAAAAAAAAAAAAAAAAAAAAACCCCCCCCCCCAAAAACGTAAACAATACCCCCCCCCCCACAAAAAAAAACTAAAATGAAACCAAACAAACATAACTATCACTGCTGCTTCAGATTAGTATACAAGTATTTTGTCACATATTTCTACGTTTTTTTTGTCTCATCCAAACATTGTGATATCATAAATTGCATTGAAGTGATTTCCGACACTTGGCAAAACATTGTTGCAGGGCATATTGCGTTAGTGACAGCTAATCCCACCAGAGATGAAATGTGTGCTGTGAGTGGGTGTGTGCTGCAAATAAGGTGTTTGATTCCACAGAAAGAAATTAATTCTGGGAATAAAAAGAAACTAATTCTTGTACCTGCTAAAATGTTTGCTCAACGTGTAAATCAAGTCTGTCTGATTATTACCAAGAACACAGCAAGAAAGAATTATGGCCTGGTTTCCATGGGAACAGGAGATGACTGCCCTCCAGTGCTGGCTAATCATCGACTAGGTCAAGCAGACCAGATGATGATCTATTGCTGGTGTCTTTAATGATGAGAAAGGTGCTCGGTGACACACGCAAAAATAAAAACACAAGAAAATCCCCTTGCAAAAATCTCCTTTACACCTACATCTCAAGTCAGAGGTGAAAGTGTGAAAAAGAATGTCCCTGTTATTCCCAACAACGCAATGACGTCGACGTTAGTAAGTGTAATTAATAAGGTTTTTCCTTTTTAAATTCAATTATAGTGTTTCACAAGGAAGATATTCTCAATTATTATAGGACTCAAAGCTTAATTGTAAATGGGCAAAATGTCCATGCGCTGCTGCCCTCTACAGGTCGAAGAAAGTACAAACAGGCACGTGTTACAGTTTAAAATCTGCCAGGCTTTATTTATAGGATTTGCAAAACACCTGGAAATAAGTTAAAAATCATACAAAGGCCACGTATACAGTAAAGTACTTTCCCCTCTTCCTTGTATTTTCTCACATAGTTCATAAAAACTCTTCACAAAGAAAACAAAATCACTGCGTGAAGAAAATACCCACGGGTTACCGGATCAGTTTGTGCCATCAGCTGTTTGGATGTAATACGGGCTGTGTGTCCTGTGTTGGGAATTCCAGCTGTGTGGCGGCCCCTGGGTCCTCCTGGGACTGGAGCCCGCTGGGAGTGCTTTTTTGCCGTGCAGCATCGCCAAAGATGGGAGGTGATTGGTCTTCTTCTTGAGAGTTTGAGGGGACCTCATCTGTGCCCTAGTTAGAAAAATAGTCCGTTTAATTAAGCTATTTCCAAAAATTTTCACCAAAACTAATTTGGTGAAATTATTTGGCACAAAAAGCATGCAGAATATTTTATAAACAAAAATGCATCTTAAATTTTTTTTTTAATTGGAGCACACGTTTACTACCATTCAAAAGTGTGAGGTTAGTAAGATTTTTTGTTTTTGAAAGAAGTCTCTTATGCTCACCAAGACTGCATTTATTGGATAAACACTAAAACCATTAAAACACTAAAAACACAGGAGCACACACACACACAAAAAAATAATAAATATATTAATAAATACACACACACACACACACAAAATTCTCTGGAATAAATGGAATAAAGCTGGCTCAGTGCACATGTAAACTACATGAAATAATTTTTACACCAGCTATTTACACAAACTGACAAAACTTTTGTTATCGGACAAAACATTTAGTTACCTGAATTAATCAGCATCTGAACAATGACGAATCAACCAACTCTTTAAATAAAATAGTCATTATAATATTTTGTACTCTATGTGCCAAACTCTGTTAAATGAGGGTGGAAATTATTTGAATACTCTGTATATTTGTGGGGGTTTCAGATATTCGGTTTTTCATTTTTAACTAAATCGACGTGTTCTCACCTTTCTGCCACAGAATGCATGAAAAAGAGCGAGAAAACACACAACAACATAGTACTATTTTGAAAACATTTAGATACATATACATTTTTATTAATCACCATCGTCCTCTTATTTTCTTCTGCATTACCTGAAGGGGCTGGACCTCAGCATGGGTCTTTGCGATGACGACCATCTCTCTGATTTGGTAGAACAGGAGAGCGACTGTAACCCACGGAGACCCAGAGGGAACCCAAGCGGGCTTGTTCAGATCCTCCTGCTCTTCCTGGTGCTGCGTTTTCCGAGCCGGAAGTTTGGTTTCGGGTCGAGCGGGTGCCGCCACATCTGTTGTGTTCTGAACCAGGTCAATGGTCGCTATGGGAACAGGACTGGACGGGATAGGAATGTTCTCTGCTAGCATCTTGTCCTCTGTGGGGTAAAAAATTAAACATTATGTTGAAGGAGACTTGTTCCACATTTTATTCTAGTGTGAATGAAAATACTTAACTACATTTAAGCTTAAATAACTATCCATTATTTGGCTAAAACGGTTTATTGACTTCAAAACTAACATTAAAACTTAAAGCAAGAACGAATCAGAAAATCATTTGAACAAACCTTCCAAATGAACTGCTGCATTAAATTAATTGGACTACCTGGAGACATCATTTTAGTTTGTTTGCACACATTTCACAATACAAAGTCACATAAAAAAATTCTTTGTCACTATTTGGAAAAGACACTTTTCTACGGCAGGTTTTGCTACCATTTTGAAAAAAATAATTACACTACTGAAAACGTGATTATATTTTATTATATTTACACTATTATATACTTAATCATTTATATTCAATAACACAAAGTACAAAAAAGGCAAAAAACAACACGAAAAACTAAATAAATTGAACCAAACAAAAAGGGCAAAACCTAACAGATAACAAAACAATAAAAAAAAAAAAACTGAATTGAACAAAAACCCAACATAAAACAAAAGCAAACAGAACTGAAAAGAAAAGACAAAAAAAGCAAAATGAACCCCAAACCAACTCAAAACAAAAAAACAACAATAATAAAAAAATGTTTCAGCTCTTATTTTAAAAGAATAAGCAATGTTCAAGATTTTGTTGCTCACCTTTTTGCTCATTCTGGCCAGTAATGCACATAATTAATGAAAAGATGAGCAAAATAACAAGTGAGGTCATTCCAATTCCCCTGAATGTTTCGGCAGCACCTGAAAAATAAGACGACCTCTTGGTTAAACACACACACCGGCATTCATTATGTCATATCATTACAAAAACAATGGGCATTGTTCATACCAAAGTAGTTGACAAATACCCCGCCGACCATCGCCCCACAGCCCCTGCCCAACCCCAGGTGGAGACCCTGCAGGATGCCCTGAGCGGATGTCCGAAGCGGCGGAGGTACAGCCGCGCTCAAATAGGAGATACACGCCGCCCACACGGATGCATGCGTTATGCCTGCACAGACACACAAGTTTATTATTCAGCAGAATATAATCTCTAAAAAATAGTTCACCCAAAAATTTAATTTGCTGAAACTTTACACACCCTCAAGCCAACCAAGATTGTTTCATCAGAACAGATTTGAAACAATTTAGCATTGCATCACTTGATCACCAATGGATCCTCTGCAGTGAATGGGTGCCGTCAGAATGAGTCCAAACAGCTGATAACAACAACACAATAATCCACAAGCAATCTAAAAGACCGCTCTAGTTCATCAGTTAATGTCTTGTGAAGTGAAAAGCTGCATGTTTGTAATAAACAAATCCATCATTAAGGTGTAACTTTAATGTCTTTTCAGGCCAAAAAAAAAGTCCAGAATCTATAATAATGCTTCCTCCAGAAAATGTCCATCCCCTGTTGTCCTCACATGAAAATCCACAAACATATTTATTTAGAACTGTTTTGGATTAAGAGATTACTTTTTCAATAGCGAAAACAATATTGTAGATTGAGGACTTGTGAGAAGTTTAAAAAGTCTTAATAATGAATTTCTTTTTCAAACAAGATTAATTTATGGACTGGAGTGGTGTGGATTATTGTGATGTTTTTATCAGCTGTTTGAACTCTCATTCTGACGGCACCCATTCACCGCAGAGGATCCATTGGTGAGCAAGAGATGCTACATTTCTCCAAATCTGTTCCCACGAAGAATCAAACTTCTTGGTTGGCCTGAGGGGAGAGTACATTTTCATTTTGGGTGAACTATTGCTTTAAGTGTCTTTCATTCATTCATAAATAAATAAAATGATATGTATTTTTCATAACTGCAATCAATGTTTTTTTTATTACTTTTCGGTGAAATAATTCTGCCAACATAAAAAAAAAACACAACGCGGTTTAATTAACCACAGTTTATAAAAGTCCAGCATGCACCTACTACATGCTTAAACTTTTATGTGCACACACGCATATCTGTCTCATAACATGAAAATGTATGTGTATTAGCTTGGACTTCCAAGTATATATAGAGAGAAGGCAGCTAACACGTCTGTAACAGAATGGATATGTTTCTTTGAACAGATGAAAACGTCTGTAATGAATGTAATCAGACTTGCTCCAGGTCTTCATTCCTGTGAGTGGATGTTATGCTCTTTAATGCATCTACATGCTTGTTTTCTTCTTGATTGTTTTGCCACAGGAAAGGGTGGTGGAACTTACAACGTCAAACTGACTTGATTTCCTCTCCTGAAATGAACCCCGGCCTTTCTTTGTTCTGCACATATCTCTCTACTTTTCTGACCGAATCTGATGGTTTATAGTATTGTGCACACGCAGACCACATTTACAGAATTTAAAGATTGGTGATGCTTTATCCCAGGATTGAGGACTTGATGACTGGCCATTCATACCTTGCAGCACTTCCATGGGCAGCACAGTCCAGGCATTCTTCAGATACGAGATATAGAGGTAGCGTGCGGTGTTGCAGGCCAGGCCGATGTACAAAACTCTGACAGAAAAAAGCACACGACACAGTTATAAAAAAATACATGCATGAATCTCACAAAACATCTCAAGAACATGTCAGGCTCATGTTTCATCCCTTTAAATGTAAAGGAGAAAAAAAAAGATACTGATATTTTAAAGAAAATTGATATTAAAGAGTGATTTTTAATTCATTGCTAATTTGAAACAAACAAATACATTTATTAATAAAATAGCATTTTCTAGCTGCAATACATAAAAACATTAATGGCCCTAATTTAATGGTCCCAACTAATTTCAATGTTTATGCAAATGCAAAAAAAAAAAAAAGTTCTCTCAACTGCTCTGCGTTTCATGATGACTAATTAAATGAACTTCGTCTGTGCTGTAAAACAAGTAATCAAGTTGAGATTTAACTGCATGGTCATATTGCAAAGATCATTACAGCTTATGCAGGTCATCTTTTAAAAATAAGTCTATAAAACATACAAATGTCGAACAGGAAGTTCCTTAAATTTTTACAAGTTGTAGCAAATATTCTTACAAGAAGTTGTAAACCAGTCAAGGAAGGATGACTTATGAATTCATACTGCTCTGTCAGTCATTCAGTCAAATGGTTTTCTCTATAATTTAAAACAAATAACTTGAACACCAAAGAGCATTAATGTTAAGTTCTCTGTAAAAGGAGCCACGCAGTGGACACTGTAGCTGCTGTGCAATGCATTCTGGACTTCTGCCACCGCTGACAGAATAAGGCTTTGTACTCTTGAACCAGACCTTTCAACCAAACAATGCCTCACTGATCCCAGTGCAGACCTACTAAGTCGCATGACAGAGCCACACACAAAGACTCACTGATTCAAGGTCAGGATCAAATGAGCTGGAGTCACATGGTGCAGTGAGACAGTTTGGGTTACCTGTCTTGCCTGTGACTGGAATAAACTACTATGATGGTTTGGTTCTAAACCCCTTGTGGTCTACATAAGCAGCAACTTTCCAAAGTAGCATCCTAACTGAAATGGAACCGAATGTCATTTCAAACACTAACAGTTGATGTTAGCATGTGGCTAAGCTAACAGCCCGACACACCAACAAGAACAACAGCAACAAAACGTAGCATCTACATAAGGATGGGCTCTTTTGATTTGGGCCAGTAAGCTACTACCTAGTAACCAAGCCGAATACACAGGCAATGCTACCTTAAAGGATTACTTCACTTCTGAATTAAAATTTCCTCATAATTTCCTCACCCCCATGTCATCCAAGTTGTTCATGTCTTTCTTTCTTCAGTCGAAAAGAAATTAAGGTTTTTGGAGGAAAACATTCCAGGGTTTTTCTCTATATAGTGGACTTCAGTGGGGTTCACTGGGTGGAAGGTCCAAATTGCAGCTTCAAAGCGTTGATCCCAGACGTGGAATAAGGGTCTTATCTAGCGAAACAATCGGTCATTTTCTAAAAAAAGAATAAAAATTATATACTTTTTAACTTCATGAACCGGAATGCACGGAGTTCACGCAGAATTAGACAAGACGAGCGATTGAGGTTAAAAAAAATACACAAATTGTATTTTCTTTTTAGAAAATGACAGATTGTTTCGCTAGATAAGACCCTTCTTCCTCGTCTGGGATCGTGTAGAACACTTTGAAGTTGCAATTTGGACCTTACACCCAGTGAACCTCACTGAAGTCCACTATATAGAGAAAAACCCTGGAATGTTTTCCTCAAAAACCTTAATTTCTTTTCGACTGAAGAAAGACATGAACATCTTGGATGACATGGGGGTGGGAAAATTATGAGGAAATTTTAATTCAGAAGTGAACTAATCCTTTAACATTGTTCAAAATTAAGAATCTTCTAAAGCAACTTGACTTTTGTGCCTACTTTTGGGAAACACATTTGATCCTGAAGTATGCCTGTAATTTTTTTAATAATTTATAGATAGCCAGCCACCTTAACAGGGCTTGAAACAGAGCCAATGAATGGTGATAGACAACAACTGGTTAGACTGTTGTACTTTATGCAGTGTGTATTACCTTAAATGGTATTTAACTGAACAAAACCAAAATACAGGTAAACTGAAACGGACCAAGATTCAGAACAGAAAAAAACAAAACAAAAACAAAAAACAAACGGACCAAGATTCAGAAATGAATCAAGATTCAGAACTGAACCAGACCAAGATTCAGATCTGAACCAGACCAAGATTCAGATCTGAACCAGACCATTCTAAGTCCCCTATGCCGACAAGGAATCACAGGAACCTCACCTGATGTGTCCAACCAGTTCGATGAATTTATGGCTGGTAAAATAGGCAGCAAGCTCCGACACGTGACTCAGGACAGAGCAAACACCAAAAAGAGTTGTGGTTCCTGTCAGGTCCTGTAAATGCCAGTAAAGGAAAGTGAAAACAAACCCATAGCCGAAACCCATGAACCAGGCCACGAATAACACAGTGCTGTACTGTACGCCACACAGCAGTCGCATCAAGTCCCAGAAGTGGAACTCCTCGACTTGGACAATTGTTGGGGTCTCAGAGTTCTCCATTCTAGGGGAACCTCTAGGTTGGGCGTTTTGCTGCTGGTTGCCAACCTCGTTTCCTTCAATCGTGTTTTGGTGCTGAACATCAAACTTAAACTGAGTGGCAACGATCAAAGCTATTCCCATTAATACGCCAAACACGATGAAGGCAGTGTGGTAGTTCTTGTAATTTTCCATGACGCATTCCATGTTGCCGATGACGAGGTTAGTGCTAGTGTGGTCGATCCAGATGCCAACACAGAGCATGGCTATACCCCAGCCTAGCGATCCCCACATGCGCTGGAGGCCGTAGCGGTCACGGTGTGGACCCAGGTACTGCAGAGTCACCTAAAACGATCCAAATAAACCTATTTTAGACTCAAATACCACTTATCTACCAAAATGGTGTTGGAACTGGTGCTGGAAGATCTAACAACATCTCTCATGACAGGGTTACCACTGATTTGAGAGCTAAACAATACCATTCCTACATTCCCAGGCACCTATTTTCCACAGAATATAGGCCATATTTTATATGGCATATAATGAATGTTCCAATCTTCCCAGGGTTGACGCTATGTTCCTATGTTACTCTAAGCCTGGGAACATAGATGTGCTTCCAGAATGGGAACTGGCTCAAGCACTAACACCATACTTTGACGTTGGAAATGGGACTGTAGTTTGTCTAACATTTAAATACAATGGAAGCATTGTCTAATCTCTCTTATTAAGTTCTGCTTATTCAAATCTTTCGTTCTAGGAACCACAAATTACAGTTTCAAGATCCATGGCTTATAAAATGGACTTTACTAACTGATCTGTCTTGAATTTATTTGGAGTAAAAAAAAAAGGTTACGTACCGTATCCACAATGGTAATGGCTGGAGCACTGAAAAACTCGCCAATGATGATGACGAGCAGAATCAGCAGAAAAATGGCATGAACCTGGTCCTTGTTATATTCAGGAGGTTGGTTTTGTTTGGTTGTAGTACTTTGAATAGTGCTGCCAGACGTGGTGTTTGGGGCTGATGTTGAGTCGAATGTGCTTGGCTCGGGCCTTGTGGTAGTTTGGTCAGATTGCGTTGTGTTAGCTAATTCATCAGGTGCCACAGTGAAACTTGAGTTGGAATCCCGTTTGAATCGGTGTTCAGAGTTGTAGCCTGAAGACTTAATGGAGGGAAGAATGGTTCGCCAAAGGTAGTGTCCAATCAGATCCCTGCGGCGTCTCATCTGGTTTGTTGTCGGGATGGAACTGGTATTGAGGTAGAATGTCTCGTTAGATGTGGTAGTGTGGACAGTTGGTACCATAGCTGTGGTCGTCGGGAGGTTCTCCTCTTTACACTTCATGTCCGCTGGCTGCACAATGCCAATCCCAGAACTGAAGAGGACCCAGCATAACATTGAGAACAATAAGACTGCTTTACCTTTTCTGAAACGATCTGCAACAATGCCCCAAAAAGGGGCGCTACAGAACTCAATGAAATAACGGATTCCTACTAGGAGACCACTTTGGGTGGGATTCATCCCCAGCTGCCTGTAGTACAAAGCAAGAAGTGGATGGAGGGAACCATATGCAGCATAGAAGAACAAATAAAACACTTTTGACACAAGAAGGTGGGGGTTGACCCGTAGGAACAATCGTTCACAGCAGCTCATGTCGTGTTGAGCAGATGGCGTTGGTGCTGTATCGTTGGGTACTTTGTCCACAGATGATTGTGAAGGTTGATCTGATTGAATCTCAAGTGACAGGCGGTCGAAACGCTCGAGGTGTCTCCTCTTCAGCTCCTCTTCATCGTCAGTTAAGATGGCTACACGGTCGTCAGCCATCTTTGCTGGGGTGCTTAATATTTCTAAAGTTGGGTTGAAGATAATATTAATATATAAATTTTGAGCATGTGTTAAAAACGGCATACAGCATGTCCGGAAACATATGTACATAAGGGTCCATTTTGATTTCAGGATGATTTTGAAAGCAAAAGAATTACATTGAAAAAAACAGGGGGGGAATACATATCTTAACAGAGATTTGACAATTTGAGAAAATCAGAAAACAACATCAGAACACTTTACAGCACAATTATGGCTTTAAAAATCGTATATCATCACTGTTTTGCATGTGAAGTATAGCATACTAAATTCTATTCTTACTACTACTCCAGTACTAATATACTATCCACAGTATGCAAATGTTCTGTATGCTTGGAATACCCATATGATCTACTACAGTTTGTAAAATAACTATATTTCCAAATAATATTTCCAAAATGATAACGTGACGAAGTCACGTGACAATGAAGCATACCATATGAAATGTTCATTGGCGCATACTGGTTAGTGTTTCACATATTATATATAAAAAAGTTAGCCGTGTACATTATATGCTGTGCCGTATTCACCAAGTAGTAAACAAGTACTATTTTACAAACACGTGAACACTAACCAGGATGTATACTGCCGAATGACGTAATGAATGTTTATGGCGCGCCTGTCTAAAACTGTCCTACTTTTACGGAAGTATCAGCGCTTCCTTTATTAAGATGTCATTTAATAAAAGATAGCCTGTATATTTATTCGGCAATGTCTTTTAGATCTTTCTAAAAAAAAAAAACACGTTTCTCGGTTTCCTATGATAACCTATGCGTCTTAAACAGGAAGAAGGGTCACAAAACCCGTCTTATATTCAAGAAATGCAGGAAATGGAGAAGACGTCCATCCATATCAAGCGAATGTTAAGCATATAACTATATATTTACAGTAGAAAAAGCGTTGGCATGTTATATGAAAACAGTCATTGTGTATTTACCTGTAGTCTCGGTAGTTTCAGGTGAGTCGCTTACTTTGGAACAGACGCGTTTCGATGATGAAGTTGATTTTCCTCCATTTCCAATGAATGTTTGTTTACTGGACTGTGTTTTGGTCTACTGGCTTTTCTGCCAGTTTAAACCGTTTCTTTCTCCCTTATTTGTTGCCTTGTCGAGGCATTTTTGTTGCTTGGTGGCGAGAATCCAGCGTTCACCTGCTCTCAGTCCGACTTGGGGTCTACCTCATGAAAATTAATTAGGTGCTGACGTTGTTAGCTCGGGTTCTTTTGGCGAAGGCGTGGCTTTTGAATAGTAACGCGCTGACGTTGCTGAATATCCATCCAATAGCGAGGGCTTGGTACTTGAATATTAAGTAGGTGAAAATAAGGTGGTTTTATTTGCGTTCTAATGGGAAAGAAAGACTCTTGAATATTATTATTGTGCATCAGTTATTATTTTTAGTTTAATTAACATGAACAAACATTATTACAATATATAATGCTTAAGTCGCTTTTAAAATATTTAGAAACTTTGTTTTACATGCATTCATATTTTAATAACCATGTATTTTAAACACATTATGGGGGCTTTTTGTTATGCTACATCATCCCAGTTGGGCCTATCTTTTGATTTGCACAATCGAAAACAACCTGTTCCCCAGCTCTTCTTTGTTCAGTTGAAACCGTTTCACTTTGTTGCAAATTAAATAGTGAACAGGCACATCTTTTGCCCCTCCCTAAGCAACATGCTTTGTAGAGAATGGCAAGTTGGTTTTTATTTACATCTTTATGAATGAATAAATATCCAAGTATGCATTCAAGCTCAGTTACCTGCCAGATTGCATTTTCTCAGCTCTAAGGTCAGAATTTCATGACTTCTCTATAAATCATTACATACTCAAGTCAAGTGGACCTTTTGCCTGAAAACCAGTTAACCCCTATTAAACATCTGGGTTTGAAACCGAAATTAAACAGCAACTGATGCCATCTGAAGCCATCATGTCAAGCCATTTTGCAATGAATCAGAACTGTGACACAGAATGCACTACATACTACATAATATTTCAATAGCATTTTACAGTGTGCATTGTATTGCCTGCATAATATTCACATAGAGGCCTACTTTCACAAAATGAAATGTTGAAAGACGCTCATTCTGAGACAGCAGCTTGCATTTACATGCTTAAACTACTAGTTCATCCTGAAGGGCACATCACATACAGACATTCTGTAAGTAATATTTATGGTTTCCTACAAATTAGGCGAGTTCTGGAGTTCCTCTACTGTGATTTCTTCTGATAGAGTGACCACTTCAAGACGCAAAATGTGGAGAAAAAAAAAAAACTAAATGAAGAACATGAGAAGTTTGATGCTTGATATGGGAGGTTGCAAAGACATGAGAACTTCTTTCAAAAAGAGTTTATAATAATGCCAGGTTAAATGGCACACCTTTAAATACTTATTTAAAAAGAAGTGTGAGTGGTCGGACATGTTACTATGGAAGTCCGTTTCCACCACTGAATAAAAAATTAAAAAGGTAATTGCGACTTTTTTTCTCAGAATTGACCCTTCGCTGGTAGTTTGATGGACAGGCGATCTGACCAATCATAACGCGGAATTTGCCATTTTTTCCGACAAACAAACCAGACAGGAGAGTAGATTAACGTCGGTGGATTTGAGCTTGAAAAATGGTGTGTAATCTGTGAATTGACATCTTTCCGCAGTTGAAACAAGATACCTTCTGATGTTTGTTCATGTTTATTTCGTGCTGTAAATAGTAAAGAGGAAAAGATGATCGGTTCATGTGCCGCTTGAACTGAGGCTCCACAGCGATCTGTCACGACACATTAAAGAGCCACAAAATGGTATTTATTGTTTGAATTTGTAAAAAAAAAAAATACATTTGAAAGCTGAGAGAGCGAGACTTTGTTTAATACAAAAAGTAACCTGCTCTGTCTTGTCTGTTGGTACGTTGTCAGTTTCCTTTTTGCTCCGCTATGTATTTTTCACTGTGTGAGAACATGGTGTGTGGTGTGAGAGCGGCATGGCTTGTCAGACGTAGCAACAGTAACTAAGGGGGGCGGGTCTTTGCGAAGGGTCAATTGCAGGAGAAATAGTCAAAATTGGGATTCTGAACTCGCAATTTTGACTTTTTCTCACAATTGCGAGTTTTGAGCTATTCTGGGAGGTTCAAAAGACACAAGAACTTCCTTCAAAGAGAGTTAAAGGTGCAGTAGGAGATCTTGGAAAATGCTAACTTTAGCCTGATAGCACTGAAAGTGAACGTCCCACCCTCCCTGCAATCGCTGTCCAAAGCCACGCCCCCGAACGCATTTACGCTCACAGACCAGAGACAACATTACTACAATAGGCTACATCAGGTTCCCAATTCCTGCCCATGTTCCGAAGTGAAGTAAACTTCAACGGATTTCCCCCACTCAGGGAGTAGGGAGCAATGAACACTGTGTAGGGATCATATCGATCGGAAAACAGTTCATGCACGTAGCTCACTTCTAACGAGCTAGCGCGAGGACTAGATTAACCGCTGGGCTACATCATGTGTCATTCACCGGTGAGAAATCTTTAAAAGTACTACAATACCAGGAAGGAAGATCGGGTTGTTGATATTTGCCTGCCATCCTCGCTCTGTCTGCACAGCTTGCTTGAACGTGCTGATGACGTATCCTGTCTGCACGAACAGGGTGCGCAGAGGTATGCTAATACATACGTTGGCAGGCAGGTAGGAAAGCATATTAAAACACTTGGACCGAGCGTTTTGACTGGATGAACATTTCTTGATCCTACGCCTTCCACAGAATATATAAATACAGACAAATACATTTAGACCACTTAACTTAATGATTGCTATCGGGATGTTGAGAGACTTTCAACCAGCATAACAAAAAACATTTCTGAAGACAATCACCTATTGCACCTTTAATTATAATGCCAGGCTATCACCTGTTTTCCAATGTTGTGTTTGATGACTAACTGCACCAGCACATCTGCCAGGGTTTTGAAGTCAGCCATGACCACACTGTTTCATCGCCACCTCCTGTTTCTTTTGGATCAGCTGGATGAAGAGCATCCCCTCCTGCTGACACGGCGATGATGATTATGTTCTCAGTCTTCTCTGAGACCCGAACCAGTGCCATCACCAGATCAGACGTACTGGGGTACCTGCACATGGGAGGACAAGAGTGCAGGCCCTTATCCATAACTGTTCTAGTTATGTAGATGCGCACAAAACTGGATTCAAATCCAAAATAACCATATTTAGTTCCGAGATGAAAAATGAGATCAATTCAATCTTCAAAAATGCCCATTTTGTAATATGAGTGCACTGCATACTTCTCAAGATACACTATTTACCAACTGTTTATATTAGTTTAAGACACAACCGACATGAATGCTCACCAACAAAGGGCTTTGCACCTTTAATTATAATGCCAGGCTATCACCTGTTTTCCAATGTTGTGTTTGATGACTAACTGCACCAGCACATCTGCCAGGGTTTTGAAGTCAGCCATGACCACACTGTTTCATCGCCACCTCCCGTTTCTTTTGGATCAGCTGGATGAAGAGCATCCCCTCCTGCTGACACGGCGATGATGATTATGTTCTCAGTCTTCTCTGAGACCCGAACCAGTGCCATCACCAGATCAGACGTACTGGGGTACCTGCACATGGGAGGACAAGAGTGCAGGCCCTTATCCATAACTGTTCTAGTTATGTAGATGCGCACAAAACTGGATTCAAATCCAAAATAACCATATTTAGTTCCGAGATGAAAAATGAGATCAATTCAATCTTCAAAAATGCCCATTTTGTAATATGAGTGCACTGCATACTTCTCAAGATACACTATTTACCAACTGTTTATATTAGTTTAAGACACAACCGACATGAATGCTCACCAACAAAGGGCTTTATTTACTTATTTTGTATATAATTTTGTGTTTTTTGACCATTATGTGCATTAAGCTGTGAAAGAAACTCGTCACCCTGACGTCAGGGCTCTCTGTGCACGTGCTTTGGGCGTTTTCGTGAATTTATAGCGTTTAATAACTCTTTTTAACATCTCATCTATGTTTCTTAATCGATCTAACGTTTAAAAAAATGAAGCAGTGAATGACTGTCCTAACCGCAACCTCAAAACACACGCGAGTCAAAGAAGTCATGTCAAAAGTTACATACTAACGTTACATCTTACCTAGCGGTTCTCATTTTAAATTTACATTGTGTTTTTCACTGCACACGAGACAGTATTAGATCATTCTTGTTCATTTTTTTTCTGTTTCTCATTAAAAGCAAAGAGTATAGAAGACCTTAAAGGGGTCATATGATGCAATTTCAAGTTTTCCTTTCTCTTTGGAGTGTTACAAGCTGTTCGTGAATAGATAAGATCCCTGAAGTTGCAAAGACTAAAGTCTCAAAACCAAAGATCAAGACTTCGAGGTTTCGTAACATGGAGAAGATGCCATTTTTGAGAACCGTTAAATTGTTCGAGTTGAGTTGTAGCTGGCGTAGGGTACTCATAGACCCGAACGCTCTCATCTTGATGGTCTCTATAGCATTATGGCTGAGGTTGAGTCTTTGGAGGGCGTCAAAGTGGACGAAACAACTGCTGTCCAAGCTGCTCAATCGGTTCTCAGCCAGTGACAGATCTCGAAGGGAACCGAGACCCCGTGAAAATCCTTCACTCAGGAATGAGATTCGGTTTCGGCTTAGGTCCAACCTCAACAGTCCTTCTAGAAGAGAGAACGCTCCGTTGGCTAGCATGGCAATCATGTTGTCGTTCAGGAGCAGGATGCGAAGTCTTGGTGTGCTGTGGAAGGCTTGGGGCCGGATGGCACTCAGGTGGTTGAGGGACAGGTCCAGTTGTTCGGTGAAGGGTGGAAGGGCGGCGGGCAGGTGGGTGAAATTGCTGCTGGTGCAGTTGGAGATTTTGAGCTCCAGGTGGCAGGTGCAGTCGTAGGTGAAGTTGTGGCTCTTGGAGATGGACTGGACCTCGAGCACCAAGGGAAGCACGAACAACAGATGCATCCTGGAGGTTCTGCAGGGAAACCAAGACAGTTTGTGTCAAACTTAAACCAATAAGCTATTCAGATATCCCAGTACAGTGTGCATGATTATAGATTATTTAGAGCTTTTACTTACATATTAAATATGATGAAAAGACTTGTAATTATTTTACACACTGCTTTATTGCACTGTTTTTTTTACATTACAGCACTGTTTTTGAGTAAATGATATATAATAGGAATTGTATTTTAATATTTATTATTATAAAATTTATTTCTATGTAATTAAATATAATGATATAAAGTATACAATATAGTTTTTTTCATAATAATGATATATATACTGTTTATATATATATATGTATGAGATAATATATGATAATATCATAATGTATAATATAAATTGTAATTTATAAATGAAATATAATACAAATAATAATAAATTTATATAATAAATTTAACAGGACGTATACAATTTTTGGCATAACGTTATATACAGTAACTGTAAAAAGTTCTGTAATTATATAATTAATATATATTCTAATAATAATAATAGTAGTAAATACTGTATATTATATAATAATAATAATACTAGTACAATACTAACAATTATATATATATATATATATATATATACAGTGGGTAAGGAAAGTATTCAGACCCCCTTAAATTTTTCACTCTTTGTTATATTGCAGCCATTTGCTAAAATCATTTAAGTTAATTTTTTTCCTCATTAATGTACACACAGCACCCCATATTGACAGAAAAACACAGAATTGTTGACATTTTTGCAGATTTATTAAAAAAGAAAAACTGAAATATCACATGGTCCTAAGTATTCAGACCCTTTGCTGTGACACTCATATATTTAACTCAGGTGCTGTCCATTTCTTCTGATCATCCTTGAGATCTGCAATATCACAAAGAGTGAAAAATTTAAGGGGGTCTGAATACTTTCCGTACCCACTGTATATATATATATATATATATATTTTTTTTTTTCTCCCAGCATTTTCTTATTAAATGAAAAGTTTGAAATAAAGTATTTTAAATAGTTGCAAACACCGTGAGCATGGTTGTGAATTTTTTGAGTATATGACATATATTAGGGTTAGTATTTTATTACAATCATTCATTTCTATATAATTTAATATAACATTTACAGTATATATGTATACATATATATATACACACACACATTACATATATGATATAAAATGATACTAACATATAATAATAGTAATAATCTATATGATCTAATCTATATGATTATTTTCTGTATTATTAAACGATGTAAACTTACTATTCTTTCAATTTGTACCAACCAAATTTCATAAATACTTTTAGGTGAATATGTTACAAAATAAAAAAAATACAAGAATTGTTCTTTATTACAAAATAATCTGAATCTGAATTGTTATTTTGATGCCCTGGGATATAGCATTTATGTCATTGTGTAATGCAAAACAATCTATTTTTCTCTATGCTAAATTTCTCCATTATCTGCTTCTGTTAGATCATTAACAAATTGAATTGTGGATTCAGCATGGGTTTATGGAGCTTTTACATACTCTTTTCCAGTTTAAACTATGTAAACAAACAGCACAGACGGGACAGCTACATGTTTAGCTGCACTTGATGTTTGCGTACAGGTGAGCAAACGAATGTTCAAAAGCCTGTTATACAATTACAGGTCAAGTGTGGTTTTGTTCATGCAGGAACTTTACTAAATGAGCTTTGAACTTGTTTATAGATGTTTATTTGATCAAAATGTATTTTTGGGTTAAAATTTATAGGATTGTAGAATCAAAAGTTAAGCATTCCTTTCTTCACCATTTTAAGCACCTTCTAACCATCACTAATTCATTTTAAATGGTCATCTGGTGTAACAAAATAATTTTAATAGAGCAAATATTCAAAAGATTTAAAGTACAACTAAAACTACTCTCAATAATAATTACAAAACTATATGCAATTTATAAAACATACATATAAATAAACATGAATCGTCTTTTAACAATACAGAACGTCTACAAAAAGATCCGCACTTTAGCACATCGGGTTCGTTTTCAATCATGTATCGTATTGTGATACCTGTCGTACCTCACGTCCTCTGTCAGAGCACAGATCTTATCATAAACGCCAGTGCCTTGTTCTATGGTTTACTTCAGCTCCGAAAACTTAAGGTCAACTTAGTCAAAAGTAAGTGTATATGGAGCCTTACCTGAGTTTGGTGTCTGCCATCAGAGCAGCAGCCGTGTGTGATGTGCCTGTATACCACACTCTGTGTGTTTGCACATACAGAGGCAGCTGTTGGCAGAGAAGAGAAAAGAGAAAGAGCAAAGTGATTAATATTTCACGCCGGCAGCGGAGGGCACAGACACAACGAGGGGGTGCAAACCACATCACTTCAAGAGGACAATTATGAATTGTAATACAGGTGACACATATAATACGGACCTAAATTATGCAAATATAAATAAGAAAATAAATACACTTGACAAGCAATATAATGTAAATAAATTAAATTGATTAGCAGACAGACAGCTTTTTTTAAGCAGACAAACTTGTTTATTTTTATAGTTTTTATAGGGTTCAGTTTTACATGGTCATGGCAGGTTTTTTTTTTTTTTTTACAAAATTATTAATTTTTCAAAATATTTTTAATTTTTCACTACACTATCCTTACCTGTTTATATTTATATATATGATAAATTATGTCATGTTCTTCTTCAAAACCTTTTCTTTTTACTATTTAAAATAGTTAAAATAAATAAATAAATATGGATATTTTCTATGTAATTTAAAAAAACGTTATGTTCTTCTTTCAAAGCCTTTTCTTGCTACAATTTAAAATAGCTAAAAAAATTATAATATAGAATTTTAAAATATGTTTTTTTTTAATTAAAGGGGTCATATGATGCTGCTAAAAAGAACATTATTTTGTATATTTGGTGTAATGAAATGTGTTTATGCAGTTTAAGGTAAAAAAAAACACATTATTTTCCACATACTGTACATAATAGTTTCTCCTCTATGCCCCGCCTTTCTGAAAAGCATTGATTTTTACAAAGCTCATCGTTCTGAAAAAGCGAGGTGTGCTCTGATTGGCCAGCTATCCAGTGCGTTGTGATTGGCCGAATTCCTCAAGCGTGTGACGGAAATGTTACGTCCCTTAACATATTGTGATGCCTGCGGCAACCACATGTGACGACCCCGGGCTGGACTCCGCTTCGTCCACGGTGAAAGGCGATCCGGCGATCTACAGCATGAAGTTGAAGTATTTCCTCAGCGACCAGCAAGTATCAGCTATCGTACTCTTTTGGAGGTCCAAACAAAGTAGTTTCGCTTTCACAACGAAGCACACAGCGCCTTCACGACATGGTGGCGGCGGCAACAATACTACAGCGAGAATAAAAGTTACGCCTTCTTTCTTTGCGTGAACATTTGGGCGGCGTTATGCAAATCTTCCCACATAGTGAGGTAGATATGTGGGGGCGTGTTAGAACGAGCCGTTTTAGGTAGGCGTGGCTGACTCTTAACTTTTATAAAGAATATCTCTTTGGATTTGAGACTTTAGTCTTTGCAACTTTACAGATCTTCTTTATGCGCCAAGAGCTTGTAACACTCCAAAGAGAAAGGAAAAATTTAAATTGCATCATATGACCCCTTTAAAGGTTACACTATGGATAGACTAGACGAAAATATGCACAGATAAGGTTAGTACGCACTTTTAAACCACACTAGCCTCATGTTCTTCTTTTGAAACATTTGATTTTTATCCCAATTGTGAAGTTTTACTGACATACCAGTGTAATGATCTCGTAGCATGGTGCATTATGGGATATTCTCCTTTGGTCTTTCATACATACATAAAATCAGACTTGTAATCTCGGAATTGGAACAAAATCCCATCCATCTCAGCTATGAGCACAGTTTCTCCTTACACCGGTTTTAATGCCAGTCTATACATCCCGTCCATCTACACGCAGATGACAGATTTAGTGAAACAAAGAGCAAAGGTTAAAACCAGCTTATTTCTCTTTATGTTTGGGATATTACTAGAAGGATAAAACTGAAAAACCCCCATTGAGCTCTCCATCCATCTTCACATCAGAAAAGGGAAGGAGGAGTACAGAAAGTAGGATTAGAGCTAAAGCTCTCCAAAGCCTCACTTTGTCCTGCATTATTTCAGTTCTGCTGAACACAAACGTTGGACATGTAGAAATAACGTGGATTAATGTTACATGTATAGATGTTTAAAACATTTACCTTACTATATATACATACCTTATGTTATAGATCCGGTCTTGATTGGATTGACCTAATTCGTCCTCCCCTTTCCTTGTAGGTGAATACTGGCCGGTGAGAGCAGGTGGGCCGCCGCTGTTCACCTGAACCCCTCAGATCATGTAACTGTGCAGGTATCTGCGGAAGGAGGGTTGAGTTTCATCCAGGACCTCTGATATAAACTACAGCTCTGACCTAAAAAGAGTCTTAAATCAAAGGAATTGTTCATCCATTTGCTGGTTTTTGTATCGTTCTAGAGTTGCCTTTCCATGTAAAAAGGTTAAAAATTAATAATACAGAAGTAATAAGAATAGACAGACAGCCAGACCGAAAGATTATAGATACATAAATAAATAGATGGACAGAGAGACAGACAGACAGACAGACAGACAGACAGACAGACAGACAGATAGATAGATAGATAGATAGATAGATAGATAGATAGATAGATAGATGTAGGTTACTCACAGCTGAAGATGATATTCTGACATCAGGATGCAGTGCAGTGTGTGAGGTGGTCATTCTTCACTCATGAGTGATTTGTGCTGTTTGCTGGGATTATGACACTCAAGACTTCATCTCACAGTAAACACAGCGGGTGATGAGAGAGAATGAGTGAGACACAGATGAGACTCTAATCCTCCGCCGGGATTCACTGGATTACAGGATGGTCAATTCATTCGCATCCAATCATTTCCATCCATCCATCTATCCATCTATCCATCTATCCATCTATCTATCTATCTATCTATCTATCTATCTATCTATCTATCTATCTATCTATCTATCCTGGACTTTCTGAAGCACCACTTTCAGCATTTCATTGTGCTGGCTGATGCTGTAACATAAGTTCTGCTCATTTTTAATGGTCATAGGAGCGGTTGTATAGACAGTGCCACCAGGGGTCACGCTGGCATTGATGCAGTATGTGCCGTTCACTTCCTGACCAGGAGAGGTCAACAGCGTTTAACATTTAAACTCCACTGCAGCTGGGAGAACAAACGGCGGAGCTCCTGGAACGGCGTGAGAGTGGGCCATCTATCTATCTATCTATCTATCTATCTATCTATCTATCTATCTATCTATCCTGGACTTTCTGAAGCACCACTTTCAGCATTTCATTGTGCTGGCTGATGCTGTAACATAAGTTCTGCTCATTTTTAATGGTCATAGGAGCGGTTGTATAGACAGTGCCACCAGGGGTCACGCTGGCATTGATGCAGTATGTGCCGTTCACTTCCTGACCAGGAGAGGTCAACAGCGTTTAACATTTAAACTCCACTGCAGCTGGGAGAACAAACGGCGGAGCTCCTGGAACGGCGTGAGAGTGGGCCACAGTTAACTGCACAAAAAGACAGACCACCCATTAGTTTCTGTTTATAAGAAAGCTTTAAAACAGCACCTCTCTCCCTCTCTGTCTCACCGAGTCTCATCCAGCCGTTCTGTAAACATACTCTCCAAAAACAGTGAATGTTAACTTTAATCATCCGATTCTAATGAGTCACAGATGAATCACTTTCAAAAGATTTTTCTCCAGCTGATGAACGATAAAAAATTGACAGCCAATCAGAATCCATCCTGCTTTAACAAGCTCGAGAATTTAAAGCAGCAGACGATATCGTTCGCTGGTGTGGACGCTAAAATCGTTATCTTTATAATTATCTTTATAGTTATCGTTCTTGGTGTTAGAATGAACAGACGCTGGCCAAAATAAAAGGCCACTCTAAAATGTGCAGTTTTACTGTATTGGGGGGTCCGGGGGGGGGTTTCTGTTTATAAGAAAGCTTTAAAACAGCACCTCTCTCCCTCTCTGTCTCACCGAGTCTCATCCAGCCGTTCTGTAAACATACTCTCCAAAAACAGTGAATGTTAACTTTAATCATCCGATTCTAATGAGTCACAGATGAATCACTTTCAAAAGATTTTTCTCCAGCTGATGAACGATAAAAAATTGACAGCCAATCAGAATCCATCCTGCTTTAACAAGCTCGAGAATTCAAAAATCAATGTGACCACCATTTGCCTCACGCAGTGCAACACATCTCCTTCGCATAGAGTTGATCAGGTTGTTGATTGTGGCCTGTGGAATGTTGGTCCACTCCTCTTCAATGGCTGTGCGAAGTTGCTGGATATTGGCAGGAACTAGAACATGCTGTCATATATGCCGATCCAGAGCATCCCAAACATGCTCAATGGGTGACATGTCCAGTGAGTATGCTGGCCATGCAAGAACTGGGATGTTTTCAGCTTCCAGAAATTGCGTACAGATCCTTGCAACATGGGGCTGTGCATTATTATGCTGCAACATGAGGTGATGGTCATGGATGAATGGCACAACAATGGGCCTCGTCACGGTGTCTCTGTGCATTCAAAATGCCATCAACAAAATGCACCTTTGTTCGTTGTCCATAACATACGCCTGCCCATACCATAACCCCACCGCCACCATGGGCCACTCGATCCACAACGTTGACATCAGCAAACCGCTCACCCACACAACGCCATACACGCTGTCTGCCATCTGCCCTGTACAGTGAAAACCGGGATTCATCCGTGAAGAGAACACCTCTCCAAAGTGCCAGACGCCATCGAATGTGAGCATTTGCCCACTCAAGTCGGTTACGACGACGAACTAAAGTGTTGCGTTTATAATTTTGTTCAGTGTAAATCTGTTTGTTCAAGTGTTTGGTTAAAGAAATTGATGTTTTCAATAAATATATTTCTTTTTTCTGCAAGAAAATGTCAAATATTTAAATGTGTCCATTGTGATACAGTGTTGCCTTGAGGCAACAAACTTAAAATAAATAAATTAATTAAATAATGAAAATGTTTAATTGATATTGTTATAGTGTCAAATTTTAAGTAGGAAAAACATCACAAATATTTTTTTCCTCATTGATATCATATTCTGTATCGTAGAGGGATAAAATAAACAATTTAATATTATTATTATAAAAATAAAAATAACACACATTACACATAACATCTGTCTATCTATCCTTACATTTTTTCTTAATAATAATAATAAATAAGAATATATTTTATTTTTCATCTTTTTAAAATGTTCATATTTTTTTACAAGTTACAGAAAATTTAAAAAGGTTTGAAATTCATCTCCACTGCATTTGTTTATGCCATTATGTTCAATTATAGATAAAAAGGGGCTCCAATAATGTTTAAATGTGGCTTCTTTATTCTATAAATGCAACCCAGCAGAGACAGCTGCACAGCAGCTGATTACTTACATTTATGCTAGAGGAATAAGTTAACTGGGACAGAGGGGGTATGACAGATAGAGAGGATTGAACAGCCCACGGTGGACAGACTGTGCGGTGAAAAAAAGGGAAAGATTTGAACTAATGACATTGATGTTTTGGGCAGAAATGCCAAGAGCTCAGCCGTGAGAGAGAGACACTTACTAAACCAGACAGATCAAATGTAACACCCCTCGTGTTTTCCTGCAGGGGAAAAGAGGACCGAGAGTGGCAAAGAAAAAGGTTATGAGAGGAGAGGAAAGCCACTGCATACAGAAGCATCATGTCCATTCAAACTGAGGGGGTTTAAAGCCGTGAGCAGGTAAAAAGAGTGTTTGTCCAAGTGCTTTAGCAGAAGTCACCCATTCACATGTCTACATTTATTCAGTTTTGCTAAGCCCCGAGTCATAATATTAGGATTAATGCATCCCAAAAGTGCCTGGACGATGTACTTCTTCTTGATTGAAAGGTAACAGCATGTTATTTGGGCTATTATTACCCACAATCCTTTGCGCAACGGAGGAGGCGGCGGGGGAGCTGTTTCGCTGTTGAACAATATGAAACGTGCCATTTTTAATTGTACAAACCCAAAAATAATGAAGGCGATATATTTAGCTAGATGCTAATGCTAACGCTCAAGCTTTAATATCCACGTCTGAAACATGCCGTAAAGAGCATCATTAAAATTAGAGCAGCGAGTGCCGTCCTGAATGAGTTCTAGCAGGGTTTGGCAGCAGTATTACTGCAGAGCATTTGGGAGGTCATGAAATGAACCGAAAAGTGTTTAATCCACCTCGACTTAATCCTGTGAACCTCGCTCTCCCTCCCTTCATCGCTCCATCATTCCATCCCTTCATCTCTCCAGCCTTTATGGGTTTTCCTGAATGGATCTGGGATTTTATCACATATGAAATAGCAGATGTTCAGATGAACGTAACATTGAACTGCTCAACCATTAGTGCCAAATTAATAAATGTAATTAATAAAGACCATATATATGTTCTTATAATATAATAAAATATGAACTAAATAGTTTTTTTTGATTAAAAAATTAAATTTTTAATAAATTAGAATTTTTAATAAAGATAATAAGGAATATATTATTATAGACTTATATAATAACTATTATAGAACATATAATAAATTTTTAATAATGAAAAGTATAACGTTTTTAACAAAAGACTAGGCCTATATAATTTATTTAATAATCTAATAAATATTTAATAATTTACTTTTATTTTTTCTTAAGCCACATGATTTGAGGTATTATTTACAGTTTGTTTGAAGTATGAATGGTGTGGGATGAGATATTTTATAGAGACTGAAAAGTCCATTCTTGCATCTGCATTATTGTTGGCAGCACAGGTATATCTCCTTTGATTGATCCAGACACACAGAAAACATTAACAGAGAGGCAGTATTTTTATATTTGTGTCATATTCACATAAAAAATGTTTTAAAGATAGCAGAAGGATTTTTTCTTTTGAAATGGTGACAATTACTTGGTTTCTTTAGCTATTTCCTTAATGTTTTGAGCATGCTGTTTGTCATCTTTACTGGAAATTCACATGATAATCATATGAGGGTGCTTCTTAAACTATGCTCACTTTCATTCATGTGGAGTTTTAGAAAATAAACACTTTTCAGAGTTTATTTATTTAAGTATTAACAAAAGTGATCATATGCGTCAGAGAAAAAAAAGCCCCCCCCCCCCACCAATGTTTAATAGCATTTTGCATAATTTTTTGCAAAAGTTGACAACATTACAGCGTGAATGGAAATGATGAGCCATAAAAATATAAGCTACCATTTTTTGATATGGTGGAAATGACCAATTTCACATGATAAATATTGAAGTAGTTGTTTATTTCATTCTTTGTTTAGATTGAAGTCAAGTAAGTTTTTGTATAGTGCTTTTTTCACTCAAAAGCTGAGGTGGATTATATCAGATCCATGATGGCTACGAACAATCAGTTAAAAAAAGAGGACAAAATCAATAATGAATGAAAAGAAAACAAACTCTGGGAAAAGCGCCCAAAGTTGAATGAACATCAAGTGCGGATCCATGTTTGTATTCTGTATAAACTTGGCCGCAGACGAAAGCACACTGCCTGTTCTTCACAGAGGTGTGCAACCTTATAAGAGCAAACTCTATCGTAGATCAGAGGAACCAGAGAAAGATGGAGACATTAATCATAAATAGTTTTGTTGGAATGAAGCTGTTTTACGTATATGCTCCGTGCTCGTGGGAACCCAACTGTTGGATCGATTAAAAAAGGGTCCTCTTTGAACTCTTCCACAATTTTTCCTGTTTTTCACAGAAACTTTCCCCTTGGGAATCCAGTGCAGATGATTACGAATGTGAATTAGCTGGTTTTGAATAAATATCGTCTGGTTAGTACAGCACAGGGTCTGGGTGTACCACCGTGCCAAAACTAATGGAACTTGATACTAGTATTTGAACAATTAAAGTGAAAGCTTCGTGTCCTCAAAAAACAGAATAAAACAGAAGCAGTGATGGAAGAAATAATGATTTTAGGGGGAATATTTAGTGGTGTGCTTTTATTTCTCTTGAAAAATTCCCTTTCCTTGTCAATTTTTTTTAATGGAAATCTATTTCTGCCACAGAATAAAAACATTAAAAAAAGGTATACATCACAATTCTGACTTTTTTCTCTGAATTCTGAGTTGACATCTCACATTGAGTTTTTTTTGTTTCTGCCACAAAATAAAAAAACGGTAATTTTTATCTCACAATTCAGACTTTTCCCCCTCACATGTTATATCTCACACAGTTCTGACTTTTCTTCTGAGAATTGTAAGTTAACACCTCAAAATTCTGCATTCTGAAAAGAAAAAAAAGGGCAGAATTGTGAGATAAACATAAGCAATTAGCTTTTTAATTTATTTATTCTGGGGCGAAAACAGGATTCCATAATTTTTGAATCCTGACAGCATAAAATTCACCAAAAAAAATGATGGTGAGTAAATGATGATGACAGGATTTTAGTTTTGAGGTATAAATGGTACTTGGTAAGCTCATGATAAGAGGAGAAATGCAAGAAAATTAAAAAATAAAATGAATTAAAATAATCAGTAGGGCAAAAATGAAAGATGTAACCCTAGATTTAAATCGAAAATGATAATAATATTATTATTAATAATAATAAGGGAAATGCTTTCTTTACAAGATTATAAAAAAAAAGGGAAAAAAAGTTGTACATTAATATAACTGAATTTCTTTCGGCACTTATAAAGTAAATTGTGGATAAGCATATCAAATATTATCTTGTGCTAGCTAATAAAGTGTATCTTTTTATTGTACATATCTTTAGCTCATATAAAGACCTCAAAACTACACGACACACACTCAGATGTCCCCGGGACACGGTTGACAAATCAGTGCATTGTCCAGAAGCCCTATCAAAATATTATGAGTGAGCATTTCGCTTTTCTTTCCTTGTTTATGTTTCCTTCAGGCGTTCGACCAATCACAAGTCTTACTCATCTGGCGACTTGCGAGTCTAGGTCACTCCATTATGAAAGCAAACAACAGCAAACAAATAAAAAACTGACTTGCTCTGACAAGGATAACGGAACGGATACCACAGTATTAAAATGACCAAGGGCCGATGCCACATACTTTATAGGTCCATTCGGGTCAGACAGAGGAGCCACAAATGGTATGTGCTGCTTCTGTTAGTGATAACAGAGATAATTCACATACTTTAAAATACAGAAGTCTTAAAGGTACAGTGGCACCTTTATATATAGACATATAGAAACACAGTGCTTTTGTGAACTGAATCTTCTAGAAGAGATCGAGTACAACTGGTCTCTGCTAAGAGACCCATTCATTGCAGAGGATCTATCATAAGTGCTGTAATGCTAATTTCTCCTAATCTGTTCTGATGAAGAAATAAACTCATCTACATCTACATCCGTAGTTAAAAGTCTCATCTGAATGTCGGTAACTCGTGGGCAGAATGTCCTGACTCTTGCCCTTGAGATCTGCTCTGCTTCCACACAAGCACACACACTCACACTCACACACACACACACACACACACACACACACACACACACAAACAAACCCCACTGCTGTGCCCCCTGCTGAGAGAGTGAAGCCATAATGGACGATACTGGACAAGCCATCAACGACAACGAGAGAGAGAGCGGGAACAGGACGAGCGGAAGTGTGAGAGACATGCACATGCTCTGTTTCTGCTCTCCACACACCTTTGATTCCCGTATTGATCTTTTACCTTCCTTCATCCTCAAACACTCCCCCCAATCTCTCTCTTTCTCCGTGTCCTTGGGGCTGCAGTGTTTCTGATGACAAAGTCGGAATCGTGGAGCGCAGCTTGGTGACTCCCATTGATCTGCATCTATTTTCAGCTCCTGGGCTTGTCTGGTTGGCACAGGCGAATATGCTCTCGCACCACCCAAATCCATGTGTGTTTATGTGTGCCAGGCTCCTGCTGTGGAATAAACAGATATGCGACATATACGTAAACTCAGAATTGTGTGATAAAAAGACAATTGCCTTTTTAAAAATGTTACTCTGCGGGGGAAAAAATTGAATTATGAGGTGTAAACAGAATTCTGATGAAAAAAGTCTAAGTTTGAGATATAAACTCAGAACTGTGAGACATAAACTTGAAATTGTGTGAAAAAGTCAGAATTGTGAGATAACAAAAAGTCGCGATTATCTTAATTTTTTTATTTTAAATTTAATTAAATTTTTTCAGTCAAGAAGGAATGACTGATTTGATGTAAATGTATCTACTTCTCATGCTAGGCTAATTTGATGTGAAATATCTAATAATTCAGATAAAAATGAGGAATATACGCCTCTCATACTTGCATGTTTTTGCAGAGGTAAGGTTGCATCACTGTCTGCTGCATTCGGTGGTAATTTCATCTTTACATTTACATTTATTCATTTAGCAGACGTTTTTATCCAAAGCGACTTACAATTGAGGAATACAACAAGTGATTCATCGTAAAAATAAACACAGGAAGTACTCGTACAGTTTTAGACATTGTTCAGATTAGTACAAGCTAGACAGGGAGGGATTAAGGAAAGAGAAGCAAAGTTTTTTTTTTTTTTTTATATTAGGATGCAGTCAAGTGTTGACGAAAGAGATGAGTTTTCAGCTGTCGCTTGAAAATGGTCAGGGATTCAGCATTCCGGATGGGCGTGGGAAGATTATTCCACCAGCCAGGTACGGTGAAGGAAAATGTTCTGGAAAGTGATGTTGTGCCTCTCTGTGATAGTACCACGAGGCGTCGCTCACTTGTAGATCTCAGGCTTCTGGAGGGAATGTAAATTCGTAAGAGTGAGTGGAAGTAGGAGGGTGCTGAGTCTGTGACTGTTTCCATAACTGGTAGCCAGTGCAGACAAATAAAGAGAAGTGTGATGTAAGCCCTTTTGGGTTCATTAAAGATCAGCCGTGCTGCTGCATTCTGAATCATTTGTAGAGGTTTGATTGTGCATGATGGAAGTCCAGCCTGAAGAGCATTGCAGTAGTCCAGCCTAGAAATGACAAGGGCCAGGACAAGAAGTTGTGCTCTGTTAGGAAGGGCCTGATCTTTCTGACGTTGTGCAATGCAAACCTGCACGACCGAGTGATTTTTGCAATGTGGTCTTGAAAGTCAGCTGGTCATCAAAGATTACTTCGAGATTTCTGACAGAACTGGATGGGGTAATTATTGATGAACCTAGCTGGATTGTGAAATCATGCTAGAGTCAGAGTGGCAGGGAAGACGAGAAGCTCAGTCTTTGCCAGGTTGAGCTGTAGGTGATATTCTTTCATCCATGCTGAGATGTCTGCCAGGCAGCCTGAGATCCGTACAGCTACCGTTGAATCATCTGGTTGAAATGAAAGATAGAGCTGTGTGTCATCAGCATAGCCATGGCAGGAGAAACCATGTGCCTGTATGATGGAGCCCAGTGATTTAGTGTATATGGAGAAGAGGAGGGGTCCAAGAAATGATCCCTGAGGAACCCCAGTGACCAGTTGATGTGCTTTGGATACCTCCCCTCCACAGGCCTGAAAGGTGAGATAGGATTCAAAACAGTGAAGTGGAATCGTGTGATGCCCAGTGATGAGAGAGTGGACAGAAGGATCTGATGATTCACAGTGTCAAAAGCCGCAGATAGATCCAGCAGAATGAGAACTGATGATTTGGAATCAGCTTTAACAATCCTCAAGGCTTCAGTGACTGACAGTAACGCAGTCTCAGTTGAATGGCCTCTTCTGAAACCTGACTGGTTAACATCCAGTTGGTTATTCTGTGAAAGAATGAATGATATCTGGTTGAAAACAACTCGTTCGAGGGTTTTCGCTATGAATGGAAGGAGAGATACAGGTCTGTAGCTATCTACAAGTGAAGTGTTTAATGTAGGTTTTTTTAAGCAGTAGGGTTACCCGAGCCTGCTTGAATGCAGTGGAAAAAATGGCTGTGAGAATAGATGTGTTGATGATATGTTTGAGTGCTGGTGAGAGTGTAGGAGAGATTGCTTGGAGAAAGTGTGATGGGATTGTGTCTAGAGGATTGACAGAGGAGAGAATTTAATGTTTTGAAGAGATTGCATGTGTCTGAAGCGCTGTTGATCTTGCTGTGGAGATGGGATTGTGTCTAGGGGGCATGTTGTAGGATGCTGGAGAGGAGAAGTTTAGATACTTCTGCCTCAATGAGGGGATAGAAGGGGGAGAAAATAGTTTTAGTAGCGGATATTAAGTTCCTGTATGCATGGAGCTGAGAACTGACTTCTAATGGTTTTAGTTTTGTCTGTGAAGAATGTAACAAAATCATCAGCTGTTAAAATCGGTGGAGGGGGACAGAGGAGAGAATTTAATGTTTTGAAGAGATTGCATGTGTCTGAAGCGCTGTTGATCTTGCTGTGGAAATATGAAGATTTGGCAGTATGGACTTCAACAGAGAAAGATGAAAGCAAAGACTGATCCATAATCAGGTCTGACGGATCTTTTGATTTGCGCCATTTCCCCCCTGAATTCATTCATTCATCCATCCATTCATCCATCCATTTTAAAGTAATTTAGTCATTTAATTGAACCTTTAATTGCCCAAATTTGTTACTTCTAATTATATTTATTTATTCATTTATTTCTTAATTTTTTAATTATTTGTATTTTAGTCATTTAATCTTTAATTTAATTCCCCTTGTATTTGTAACTTCTAATTAAATTACATTTATTTATTCGTTAATAATTATTAAATTATTTCAAAGTCATTTAATTTAATCTTAGAGATCTTGACCTTCTTGGCAGTATCCATTAAATGCAGTTAAAACAATTTAAATCATACAACAGACAAGACGTCAAAGCTTCAACAAGGAAAGGTAGTTATTTGGTTACCTTGTAATTCTTGTAATAAATAATATGTTATTCTGTTTGATATACTATAGCTGATGTTTCCTAGCGGGCTTAATTCTTTTACATTTTGGAAAACAATATAGAGGTGAATTGTTGTAGTGACTGATTGTTTTGCTGTTATCAACAACACAACTGCAGTTGGGTCCATGTGTTGTTATGAACGTTATTATTGAGTTGTCAATTCATAATTACAGAAATTCCAACACAACATGAATGTTGCTTTAGTTGAATGAGAATAGAATCATGGGTAAGAATGTTGCCATGATACCATCATGGTGCACTTTTGTTTTTATGATGTTAGAAATACAATAACTTTTCAATAACTGATTTGAAGGGTACAAAAGATGCTAGGCCAGAATCAAACATCGGCACACAATGGTGCTCAGTCACCTACTTTCAGAGGCCTGTGTTGGATTATGTGCTGGCTGCCCCTTTCATCAGCAGACTCTTACAGTAAACCGAAAAAATCAATTGAGCTGGAAAGAAAAGAGAGGTCGGTGAGATGTAGTTGAACTAATAACCATTGACAGACTGATGGCAATTCAGAAAGAGAGAGAGAAAGAAAAGGTGTCTTGCGTAGCAACAGTCTCTCTTGGGATTTGGAGTGAATTAACCACGAAAACACTGAAAATACCAAGGGCAATACAACAAAATGGTTTAATATCTGAGGGAAAGGTCAATCACTATCTACTCAACTAGTCGAAGTAAAAAACTGCTGCCATTTTATGCATTTTCTCATTCTGATTTGTAACTAATGTACTGTAAATGGCTAATGCTAGCACTCATAAAAGCGCTAGTGGTGTTGAGGCAAATTGAAGAAAAGGGACCTGTAAGGAGCTTGGGTTTGGACCAAGAAGCCCAACTGACTGTAAAAATGCTCACAAGTTCTTCACGTTGTTAATAGCAGAGTTTAGTCCAAAACTAAACGTAATCGGTGTCTGGGAAGCTAGCTTTGCGGTGTGCAAATTTATTGGCTAACAAAACTATAACTTTTTTAACTGCTTTACAATATACTCATCACATTCAACAATGTAAGCTTCCAGAATCTCTTTTCATGGACAAAACAAAACTGCTCTTGAACTGGTTTTTGAAATGCATTAATGATAAGTTCTGGACAACATGGTCTCATGTCAAACGCATAATAATTAGAGTTAACATGTTAAAAATCGTAGTAGATTGTACAGGTTGGCTCATACAAAATGTAAAATTTTTACTTAATTTGAGACAATTCAAAACTTGCACGTACATATTTGCATGTAAATATTTTATGCCTTTACCTGATTTACCTGGTTAACTCTTACCAATTATTACGCGCTCGTCACAAGACTGGGTTGGTTCTGGATTCACTATACACATGAACAATACACATTTGATCTGGAATCATCTTTCCAAAATCTAATCTCACAAAATGTAATAATGAGAAGGGTTCAGATCTACAAGTGAGATCTACAGAAGAGTCTCATTCTTTTTTTGTACAGCTAAACTGCTTTATTATTGACAACGCACATAAGTATTCTTTAAACTGTCAGTAAACTGAAGGTAACATTGACAAAATCCACAGCGAGCAACCATGACCTTTCATTAGCATTAGAAGAACTTCTCTGCTATTGACCCAAATTACAGAGCTTACTTATAGAACTAGCACAGCGGTGGCTTATTTAAGCAGATTAGTGGCATCTGGACAGCAGATGTTGTGTTTGCTGGGGTCATTTAAGGTCTTTACAAGATACATTCACCAGGATCATAATCAGGAACAAAAACTAATTCCATGCTGTTTTTGGAGGAACTCATCAAAATAATCAAATTCCAAACTGCCACATACAACATGCTAACCAAAACAAATCTTAAAGATTAGCTGGGTAAAAGCTTTTAAAAATTACATCACTTGGCATAATTTGTCAGTGCATGCTATTTTACCAACTCATAATTTTTTGCTAATGTAGGAATGTGTTGTGCAGATGATAAGTAAATCATTGGCTGTATCACAAATCTCCTCTAGTTATAGTATATGACAGTGTAGTGTTAGTATGCATGAGGTAATGTTGATGCTGGATTGTAGGTCATGGCTGCTCACGCCTAACTGGGCATTTAAGCTCTATTCTCCTTTCAGCTGAGAGCAATGACCCTGAACACACACAACTCAGAAAACTCAAAGCCTAGAATGTAGCGCTGGAATGAATTGTCTCTCTTTCTTTTTCCCTTTGCTTTACCATTGATGATTCATTTTTCTAACCTCGCCATTCCAATTTCAGCACTATTTCTAACTGTACCTCCTTTTTTTTTGGAAAAGTAGCTCCAGCACTTTATTGCAAAAGTCACTACCACAATGCCACAGCCTTGCAGTGCAGTACACTGGCCCAAGTCAAAACAGTCCAACCAAAAGTATCTATGATAGTATTTGGGGTCTAGATGTTTCAGTTGTCTGCCAGTGAATTGTAAGTGTACTCAACAAGACACAGTATTTAAGATATCATTCTTAAGTAGCACAGACAACAAGGGATGAGTTATTTACCAAATTTGTCTTAGCAAGCACTGCTAACCATCTACAGAAAACACAATCCCTACATGTGGAACCACAGCATGGTGCTCTACATGCGGAAAGGCAAGATCGTCTGGATAAATGAGTGCAGACAGGAGCCCATGGTCTCTGAATATTGCCTGCTGCATGAGCGGTCCTTTTGTGGAGGCTACTCTTCCTCTAACTCTTGTTCATAGCCTCGGGCTCCCATTTCACAATGGACTAGATGCTACAGTTGGCTGCCATCAGTATAGCGGAAAAACCTGTCTGATGCTGGTGGGCTGACCTGGAAGCTTACACTCTTAAGCTGAAGATTACGATCTTAACCACAGTCACCATAATAAAGCAACACAGCAGGCAAAGCAAACATCCACCTGTGTGGGGCCCCATAGCGAATCTCCAGAGACTGCCAAGACTTTGTATTGTAGGTCTGTCACTGTGCATTATGCAATCTCAGCACATTAGCAATGACCTATTAGGTCTTGGCCACTTATACAGAGCACAATTAGATCAGAGTGAGCATTTAGGCCAATGAAAAAAAGATGAGAAATATGGAGGGGGTGGAGTGGGGCGTTTCATGGTTTGGAGTCCAGAATATCTTTTAAACTACAATACTAGACAATCCGAGCTGTTTAAAGAGCATGTAGACATAAAATCGAACGTAGTGAAGGGTGGTCAAAAGGGTATCTATCATTATGTGAAATGTTAAAAACAATTTGATACAATTTCTAGTGCACAATATTTCTAAGCCAGCAATCTATACCACCTTGACAATGTAAATAAAAAAACGGGATGTCCAATCCTGCTCCCGGAGGGCCACTTTCATGCAGAGTTGAGCTCCAACACATCTGCATGGAAATTTATAGTGATCCTCAAGACATTTATTAGCTGGTTCAGGTGTGTTTAGTTAAGACAAGAGCTAAACGTTGCTGGAAGGTGGCCCTCCAAGAGTAGGATTGGACACTCCTGGGTTACTGCAATACCTTTGGTTTTCCCTTATCCATCCTTGATGGTTCTAGGACAACATTCGTTTCAACCAATCAGTTTTTAGGATTAGGGGCTTGACAACATTTTCATCCACAATAATTTCCTATTTGAGATCAGGAGTTGAGGGTGAACTTGGGGTTGTGGATAAGGTTTGGCTGTTATATGTTTGTTTGGGATGTTGATCCAGGAGCTTGTCCAACTTGGTTAAATCACATTGCGCAACTGTATCCTTCCTTAATTCTTACCTTACTGTGGGTGGCGTCATGGGTCAGTTCAGAGCCATAATCTCTCAGCGAGGGAAGGTTTGAAGGTGGGGCTAATCCCAGGATATGCTCCAGAGAGGAGTTCTGTTTGGTATAGGAGGCGTAATAAGTGGGTGCGACCTTTGGCTGCTGCTGCTGCTGTTTCTGATAACCCTGCTGATAGGATGAAGATGAGGCCATGGCTCCCTGAAACTGGCCTACATCCCCAGCAGTACAGATGTTCATTGTAAACTCCACCCCTGAATTGTCAGTCATATTGTAATCAACATGTGTACCCAGTGTTTGTGTGTGTGCCATTTGGCCATTGGGAAAATAAGGTCTATTTGTGTCCAACTGGTCTGTGAAGTCATATCCATTCCACTGCGGATCATTGTAGACCCCGTTCGGAGGGGTATCACTACCCACAGCTGTTTTCTGTTTATACTGGAATGGGTTAAGCAACTGGTTGTGCTGCCATTGATGTGATTGTGATTTACTAGTTCCTGTTATCTCGTCACCAAGTTGAGAGTTCAAGTTGGCTTGTGTGTGTTCAGGAACCCAGTGTCCATTGTGTACAGCTGGTACCGAGTTCACCAACAAAGTATCATGCTGGGTAAACGTAGTTGTCTCAGTGTCTGCTGTAGACACCTGTGGTTTTGGTGCCTGGATCCAGCTCTCGGTTTTGTGGCAAACCGACTTGCCATTGAGATGTTGCTGCATACGCTGTGAGAGATGAACTATGGGTGTTATCTGTTTTTGTGGCCAGAAAGGTACGTAAGAAGCAGTCATGGAGGAAGTAATTTGAGAAGCGGAATCGGAAGCAGAACATGGCTTAGGGGGTTCAACAGAATCTAATGCCGTGGCAGAGTTTTGAGCATCTGTTGAGTCCTTGATCCGGTTCTCCAGTGAGTCTTGGACGTAGGAGAGGATTTCGTTGTTGGTGAGAAGATCATTCAGAGATGGGATGTAATCTGGATCCATCTCTACCTGGATCATCCTCTCATCCAGAAGCAGCAGCTCTAGGTCCTCTGCGATGAGTCCCAGGTTTTCCAGGGCACTGAATAGCTCACTGTTGGAACAGCTTTCCTCATTTTCTAGGGACAGAGAGTCTAATGTTGCCAGTAGTGGGTCAAAACTTGATGGTTCCTGTTTGGAGACTGCAGTTACACCATTCTGCGCTGGACTCCAACTTTCATTTTCCGCCGAAGAAGAGAAAGTGCCAGTCTCTCCTTGCTCACTGAAGAGGCTACTGTGGAATGACATTCTAGGCTCCATAGCAGGCTGGCAAACATAAACAGACTCGTCCTGTCTCATCATGGCTCCCAGCAAAGAACTTGGGTCCAGATCATCCTTTGAACTTTTGCCCACCTTGTTCTTTTTGGTTTTGTTGTTCTTGCCTTTGCCCTGAAGGGTGTCGGGGAAACCTGGCATGGGGTAGCTGATTTGGTACAGCAGAGCTTCTCCAGTAGCAAAGGTGAACGGAAGATGCATAGATCGCTTCCTCAAATGCTCTCCACCCTCTTCTTCTCTGAATAAATGAATAAAAAACTTTGTCAGTGGATGTGTAAGAAGTACATTCACCAAAATTTTGCTAATTCGTCCATGCTATTTAACAGTTTAAAGATGAACACTAGCATGTTAATCAACTACATCTATTTTGTAAATTGTTAGTGCAGAAATATAAATGGATATTAGCCATAATGTACTTACACAAGAGGCCTCTGGGTGGCAATGATGTAGTCAGGCTTGCCGTTTTTGTGGACAAGTCTAGCGTTAGCTTGTACCCATTTCCAGCGGTTGTCCTTTGTAAGCAGTCTAAAAACAGTCAGGCCGCTTTCTCCAGTCTTGATCACTGCAATAGACAATGCAACAGTGTTTAAACCCAGTTATTAGTTGAAACATACACATCAGATTTTTCTGCCTTGTTGCCTTTTTCTGCTAACAGATGTTGGCTCCATATTGAATTACTGATTTTACTGGTTTTAAGGCTCTAGTTCACATGTCCCTCTACTTCTAACATCAAGGATTTATCCAATCTCCTCCATAAGCTATGGCAGTGGTTCTCAAACCTCTCCATGAAGTACCTCCAGCGCTGCACATTTTGTATGTCTCCCTATATCTGACACACCTACTTCAGGTCTTGCAGTCTCCACTAATGAGCTGATGAGTTGAATCAGGTGTGATAGATGAGGGAGACATACAAAATGTGCAGGGCTGGGGGTACTCCAGGACAGGTTTGAGAACCACTGATCTATGGGATTATGGGAAAACATTCCTCCTCCTGTCTCTTGCTCTGTCTGTCTCTTTTTTACACTTCTTGCCATAGACCATCATAGAATAATCAGAATTCAAAAGTCCATACAATTGATAATATCAGTCGATTTCACTTCCTGTGATAACATTTATAGATTACCTCCTGTGAACCAAGCTGAATGAAAATACTGTCACTTGTTCAAGTATTTGCCTAAGAGCACACTGCTCATGTCTTTTAGCGTCACTAGTTTATTTTAGACACAAAGCCTTTGGCAACAATGTCAGCATGCATCAGCAGAAAGACAGCTCATCATAGCTGTTTCTTAATCTTCATGTATTCAGTCAATCACATTATTAGTTAAGTCGCATTTTCAACATAGATGCTTTAGGCTGAATTTGACTTTCTTGAACAATAAAACTCCAAAATGACACATCTGAAAATCTTACTCCTGACATGGTTCTCAGCACAATAGAGCATATCAGCTGCATGGATGAACTGGTACCCTGAACCACGAACTCGCAGCTCTGCCTCGGTGTAGCCAAGAACGATTTTACCCCTACAACAAAGGCAAAACCAACATCAGTGATTCTTACATCATTTTCTATTGTACTTATGGATATATAAACATTTGTATACAATGCACGTTACAACTCTTTCAAAAGAAACGTCCATCATTACTTAGCATCACAGGCCATTGGGGTGAAGTCCAACTTGTGTTTGGTTCTGAAAATCATGTTCTTGGTTCGGATCTCCATTATGGAAGGAGGCTGTAGGGGTGTCGCTATGGCAAACAGGGCAAGCTGGGGTGGCATTTGGCCTCCGTCATCCAAACGCTTGTTCTGTCCATGCAGGAATTTCAGACGTCCTTGAAGATTCAGGGCCTTAATGGGGCATAAATGACAATGAATATTGGAATTTGTACTATACAAAAAATAAATAAATAAACTTAAAAAAGGCATAACATGAAAAGTTTTAAAGTGGACATTAATTTAAATACGGAATTTCATCTAATAATTATATGTTTCAAATACATGGCAACTACTACAAAAAGAGCAAACAAACAAGAATAATAAAAATATGACATGCAAAAAATGAAAGACGTACATAACCGATACACGTAATATATGAACATACACAGCTGGAGCTGAATGATTTTGTTGCCGTGCCCTTGGCAAACCACATAATTTGTCTCTGACTCAGTGTGAGCAATAGAACTCAATCCAGGCCATCTATTAATGAAGGCTATGACCACAATGTGTCATATCTGAATGTTTGCTTGTTTGTGATTGGTTAGTCAACCTTACAACTTTTGTTCTGATTGGCGGAGATTAAGCCATCTAAAAGTGAGTGTTTTATGTATGTTAGCCATGATTAATTTAGTGCCACTTTTGAATATGCACAAACATAAAACTACAATACAATATATTTTGTGGCTGGAAGGCACTCTTGATAACCTATTTTTTGTTGTCGTTTCATTTCTGGGTGAGCTGTTCCTTTAAGGCTTGTAAATTATGTGATGTCTTGTGTAATGCCTGATTTAAAGTAGTTCTGCTTATGTAAGGCTAATGTCTCAGTTCGGGAATGACTTTGTGAAGTATTAATACAGAGACACACATTCACATACACAAACGGAAAACGTTAGTCAAACTATATTTCATTTGGCGCAAATAAAAATGAAGCTTTCAGCATGACTTTCCAAGTTGGCGGTGTGTCAATTAAATAATCATGATGGAAGCTAATTGGACATAATGACGTGTTCATTGTGAACCTCCCAAGAGAACATAATAGTTGCATTCAAAAATGCCAAAAGGACCAAAAAAACAAAAAACAAACCCATAATGGAAAAGAGTTTGAGGTTGCTCATATTTATAGCTCATGCTAATGAATTTCTCTGAACACATGGGGAGACCCCTGTTAGCGTGCCGCTCCTGACAAGTTAAGTGTAGTCATGCTATTCTTGAGGGAGATGGATTTGGTAAAGATGGAGTGGAGGGGAAAGAAAGTAAAAGAGGGAGACTGAAGAAATAAAGGGCTAGAGTACAGAGAATTAGTGCAGTAGTGAGCTTTGCACGCATACGTATCTCTTCACTACCACAATGCCAAGATTAGCAAAAAAAGAGACAGCTGTCTGGCTGAAAAGAATGAATGGGAAAAATACTTTTGGAATAAAGACAGCTGAAAGAGCTGGTGGTCACTATTGCGCTCCATACTGTAGCTAAAGCCTGGATTTCTTCAAATTAGCTTTAATTTATGCTAACAAGAACAGGTTCTCGTTATTATGCTCTATTTCTTCTAGGACCAATTAAAACCTGTTCCACATGACACTATTGCTCCTTTAAGACGGATTACAGAGGTGTTCCAAAAATTCTGATCTCTGTGGCTGCTAGAGGCGCAATCCAACACAAAGTTAGCTCCACTAACCTAGATGCTAACTCACTCTGTAATCTGGAACATCGGGGCTTAGAGACTTTGAATAGCAAGATATTTTCCATCTTACTAATATTAAAATTCCAACAGTATTTCCATAGTTCCTGTGTAGGCAACTCATTAGGGTTTGAGAGCAAAATAAAAGCTTTAGCTGTTTGACACTGACCAGGAATCCCGAAGAATTGTCTAGGAGGCATCGGAAACGACAGACGAAATTTCTCTCCAGGAAAGAGGAGTTTTCAGGAGGCAGTTGGTCAGGGTTGCATGTCACCAGCGACATACTTGGGGCAGAATCTCCATCTAAGAGAAACAAAAAAGAACTTAAGAGACTCAGTAGTGTGTCTAGACTTTTTCAACCGGAGGTCATCATTGAATTATCCACTGACCACTGTTTCCTTTTTTCCCTTTCTGTTTGCTTTTATCCTTAATTAAAATTGACATTTTAGTGACCATAACATTTATTATAACTCCAGGAGCTTCCACTAAAGGTCAGACCACCCTCCCCCTCTCATTTGTTCCAAAAATGAGACTCTCGCTTAAAAGTTTTGGTTCTTTTATCATTCATTTGTTATGAATAATTCATATATTAAAATATGTTATATATAAAGACCTTTTTTTGCAGAATTTCAGGCAAAAATAACTCAATATAGTGCTACCATGATATAAAATTACATATTTCCTGACCTTGTGGTGATTCTTCTGTCTGCGTGCTGGTTGGAGGCGGGTTCAAGGCCCAGTGTAAGTTGCGTCTGAAGGCCTGCTGGTCTTCAGTATGAATGAGTTCAAACAGATTTTGATGCATCACATCTGTCTGGGTAACCGAAGGACAAATGAAAAGGGACAGTGTGAGAGAATTAAGTTGAAAGGATGTAGCATCACTTTATGGTTTTAAAAAGTTTCAGGACCAACTACAAATATGTAAAGTAATGTTTGGTATCTGTAAGGTTTTTAATGTTTTTGAAAGAAGTCTCTCATGCTTAAGGTTGCATTTATTTGATAAAAAAATATAGTAAAAACAGTAATATTTTGAAATCTTATTACAATTTCATATAATTGTTTTCTACTGGAATATATTTTAAAATCTCTGAATTCACTTTATTCACAGAAAAATGGCTTATTTCTGACTGCATCAACTTTGACCTGGTATCAAATTCCCTCTTTTCTTGTCTAAACACATTCATACGAACAAAAGGAGGACATCGTAAGCACAGAAAGTAAACAAATATAGTGACGTCTCAGTTGGATAATTCATAAGTAAATTATAATTAATTGGATTATGCCGTGCCAGACTGAATCTCAGAGTAAAGCCTATTTGATTAAGCGCATTCAATTTCTCCCGCATTCAAACTGTTGTTCGAGAGAGACGCTGCAGTATTAATCAGCATTAGGCAGATCTGATGAGTATATATATATATATATATATATAATATGTGTGTGTGTGTGTGTGTGCACTAAGAATAGAGGTGAGAAGAAGTATGGAATGGTTATCCAACAGGTGAGTCTGACGTAATTCTGATTCTGGGAATGTGTACGTACAGGGCATCCTTATCAATCAGATTAAAACTGTGTCACCTGCAAACTCATTACGTCATGCCTGGTTTGGACGTAATTTAAGTGCATAAGTAGCCCTACTACAAAATAAAGGCCTATTTGCACCAAGAGCGACGCGTCAAAGTAGCATTTTTACACTTTTTAAAAGATCAACGTGTTGAAACAAAATATTCAGAAATTTTGCATTTAAATGTTTTGTTGGTATTTCATAAGGAAATGTATAGCAAAATCCAATCCCAAAATTCATATCCCAAAGATACTGACTGTAATTCAGCTGTCTACTGGATTAGTATTAGAACCGTGGCCATATGATACATATGTGTTTATGTAAGAGACTGTTGAGAAGGATAATTACCTGGTGGAATCCCAAGTAATCCTGGATGGTGTGAGAACAGTAGAAAATGATCCCCTCCGCAGTGACCACCAACACAAAGCCATTAAGAGCCTGTGACCATAAACAAATGAACGAACAAACACAGGAAATACAATTATTACGTTATTGGTCATAAAGAAGATTATGGAAGCCTGTTTCTGCCAAAGAATAAAACAATAGAAAAGGTTAAAAAAAGTCAGAATTGTTAGATATAAACCCAGTATTCAGATTTTTTTTCTAGAAATTCCAAGTTTATATATCACAATTGCAATTCTGACTTTTTTCTCAGAATTCTACAATTACATCTCGCAATTCTGACTTTTTCTGACTTCTATAGCTGATTGAAAACCTGCTTTTTAAATGAATCACCACATTATTCTCTCAATTTGTTTTTTAAAGAACCCCAAAATGGCTTGACAAGTACAGTTTTCTTTTCTGTGTTGATGTATTTCCTATTAAAAGGAAGTTGGTACAGAGCATATCAACCAATTTTTGAAAAATGTCCAATAGTCATTTGTTTAAGCTAGTCATAAACTGAAACTAAATTTAACTGAAAGGAGAGACATTTTTTGAAATTCCTTATATGTGCTACAAGTACAGTTATCGGAGTACACTAGCATATGCCATTTTGTTCTGTGTGTGTATTTTTGTGGAGGGGATTTTGCAGCTCATCACCATCTGGTGGGCTCTAAGTGTGGATCTGTGATTATGGTAATCTGACACATCCACAGACAATACAAAAACAACTGTGTATGGCTACACTGTGGAGTCCCTGAACAAATCCACCATCGATAAAACCCTCAAGCACTGAGTGTGACAGTCAAATAAGTATGTTGGTAATGGTATAATTTTTCACTTTTTACAAGTACCCGATTCTTTTGAGAACATTCTTAAAAATGTGAAATACATTTATATTTTGAAATTAAATATAAAATAAAACTAAGTTACTGCTAAATTCTGAAACCTAGACTAATATTATATGTCGATATCATGGGGAAAAAATTACTATAAATACTACAACATAGAAAATGGTTCTTTTAATAACATTAATAAGAAGAAAACAAAAACAGATTCACAGAGAAGCCCCAAAGTGCAACACTGTACTTCGGTCTGAGTGTAAATAACGGCTCTCTTAAAATCCTACGAATGTTTTATTTAGGCTGTGCTTGTGTTTGTGTTGCAAACACTTTCTAAATGCAAACTGAACCCTTTAACCTAAAAAGATATGATAAGGTAACAAGCAATAAATCACTAAATCATCTTTTCCCCTTTAATCTGTGATTGTTTTTGCCAGATAATATGTACATAATAATGTGCTGCAGTATTATTACAATAATATTACATATTATTATGGGGTAACGCACACAGAATTAGTGTGCGTTACCCCATCATGAATGGTACAGCAGTTTATAGGGTCTTCCAGCATCCCTCTCATTTGCCTGAACATCTGCATTGCATACCAACACACACGCACACGCATACTAATTCATACATGCACACCTGGTCCAAACACACTCAGAAAACATGGTCGAGTAGCAGCGCTCAGAATAAATATTTCGGCTTGTTGGTTGGCAGAACAGCCCACATGGGGCTCTTGCGGGGCAGGAGGGGGAGGGAGGATGGCAGTCAGGAAGCATTACTATCAAATATGTACCACTGCATCGTTCACAGTCCAGCACACACAACACACACACAACTATACACAACACAGGGGAGAGACTGCATGAGAGAGAGAGAGAGAGAGAGAGAGAGAGAGAGAGTATGAGGTAGAGTATGAAGCAGAGAAACAACAGAGCTGAGATATATATATATATATATAGATAGACAGATAGGAAGGAACGAAGGAAGTAAAGCAAGGACAGAAGGAAGAAAGGAAGAGGAATGGATCGATGGAAGGAAATAAGGGAAGAAGCAAGGAAGAAAAGAAAATAACAGGAAGAAAGGTAGCACATGAAAGGAAGGAAGGAAAGAAGGAAGATAACAGGAAGGAAGGAGCATGACAGGAGGGAAGTAAAGAAGAAATGGATCGATGGATGTAAAAAAGGAAGAAGCAAAGGAAGAATGGAAGGAAGGAAGGCATGTATCGATAGAAGACAGAAAGTAAGGAAAAACAGACCGAAAGAAAGGAAAGAAGAAATAGGAGTAAAGAAAGGAAGGAAAAGACAGAAAGAAGCAAGGAAGGAAGGAAGCAAAGAAGGAAGAAAGGAAGGATGAAATAGACAGGAATGAAAGATAAAGGATAATTAGAATGTGAAAGCATGTGTGATGAAATGAAAACACAGATGTGAGTGGACAGGTGGTTCAAAGTTCTTAGTCACCGGATGGACAGAGAAAAACTTTAAAAGTAAAAAAAATTAATAAATAAAATAGAATAAGAGAATACTTTTACCTCTTATTTTATCCTTCCTTTATAATACATGAGATCTCTATATGTGCATTATTCATGCCTAAGTGTCTGAAACGAGAATAAGGCTGGCCAGAAATAGCCTCTCCTCTTTTCTCCTCTTCTCCTCCTTCTCGAGGACATTGTTTAAAAAGTCTCTTTATAACATGCTATGAAGGCACATGGATGCCATATACACACACACACACACGTTTGTCCTTCTGACCTGTAGTAGGAGCTCTCCTTCATGCAGCCAGCCATCAACCAATCCCGTTGCTTTACTGTTGTCATGGTTACTGTTGCTTGCTGACAAACCATTGCAGCTGTGGTTTTTCAGAGCGACTGTTGACAGAAAAAAAGAAAGAAATATTTACATAATGTATGTTGTACAACTATAGTTAGTAGTGTTTATTAAGTGAAACATCACTATTACTCACTACTGTATATGTACGTTCAGTGGACATTCTCCAAAATGGCACCAGCGGAGGAGACAAATTGTTGAATAAAGTCGTTATTTTTGTTTCTTTGCGTACAAAAAGTATTCTTGTAGCTTCGTAAAATTACGGTTGAAACCCTGATGTCACATGGATTATTTTACCGATCTCCTTGCTACGTTTCTGAACCTTGATCGTGGTAATTACATTGCTGTCTATAGGGCCTTTCGCACCGCGGGAACCTTTTCATAATATCAGAACTAATTGTGGAACTACCCACTTTTTGGTGTTTTCGCACCGCCGGAACTGGGTGCGATTTTAGTACCGGACTGCCTTTTTCAAGAACCAAATTAGCTCTTACTCCGGAGCAGGGTCTAACCAGTACAACTGGGACTAATCGTGACGTAAGTAGACATTGATTGGCCAAACGCGTATTTGTCTCTGTTGTTGAACGCCGCGCACAAATAACGACGCTGTCGACTGGCTTATGTCACTTCTTAGTACACACTCTTGGTGCGAATGCAACCCTTTAAATGGTACTGGGAAATAGTTCGCGCAAAATCGTCCCAGTAGTTTAGAACTGTACATTTAGTTCTGGAACTAAAGCGGTGCGAAAGGCTCTTATGAGAGGGTCAGAGAGCTCTCAGAATTCTTAACAAATATCTTAATTCGTGTCCTGAAGATGAACAGAGGTCTTACGGGTTTAGAACGACATGAAGGGTGAGTAATTAATGACAGAATTTTCATTTTTGAATGAACTAACCCTTTAAGTCTTCAAGTCTTTGAGTTCATATTGAGATCTCTGACTTTATTACAGATTTTACAGAAACTGAGCAGAGATTGAGACATCGTTGAGAAGAAACACAAGAATTAAAATCTTAGAAGCAGAGATTTTACGCAACAGTCTAAATTAGTTAAATTATGTTCTATTCAGTTAAAATACAGTTTTCAAACAGGTTTCCCATACACTCTGCCACTGGTCAGGCGGACAGATGGCCCCGCCCCAAACTCACGCCATTGGCTGAGCCACTGTTGCCATGCAAGGCTGGTCTGAATTTTTAAACAAACAGAGCAATTATAGCACCACAGAAACACAGTGATTCAAGGATCTCAACCTATCCACCTTTTTCTTGTCGTAAAAATGGGCGCGGCCATTTGGAAAATATATGGGTATGGCTTCCGGTTTCATCTGCGTCCACTCCGTCCAGCTATTTTTAGCTGAACAAAACAGTTCGTTTTGCTGCTTGATATTGAAAGTTGGTGTGTCTTATCATATTATTTTAATGTATTATCTGAAATTATTTGTAGTGCAAACAGTTTTACCGTTTACTGCACGTTGTTATTCTCCTCGTTATTTACCTATAGCGGCTAATGAACCGGAAGTCTCACCCATAGGCTTACTTCTGCGTTGAAGAAAAAGGTGGATAGAAATAGGTTAATTAATTATACAAATATATTAAACTGACAGGAAAAAAGTATTTTAACATCGAAAAATCGCTTAAAATGTAATTTAAGGTATGCCATACTTTCTTCTACTTAATATTCAATACGCGCTCTAAAAATGAGTCTGTGCTGTTTTCGTCGTGGCCATTAATGGATTTGCTCTGTGTGGCCCTCTCTCAGGACAAGACAAACTCTTTTGAGCATTAGTGGAGGAACTGACCTACAAACGACAGGGGAAATGGAGAGAGACAGGCCAGGCCAGGAGAACAGGGATATTGAAAAGCTTTTGCACTGACAGAGAAAGAGAGAGACAGAAAAGGAAAGAGGAAGCACTTTTCACTTGTGAGAACATACGTGGAAAACGCATTTGGGCACGGTGAGAGAAAGGTCACCTCGCTCTCGCTCCTAACCATCTAGCAACGACATAAACAAATGTGTCAAATGTGGCATCTTGTGGCTGATATTAAACCTGTGAAGTGCTCAGCACAGTGGCGAACATTTGTTTGTTGTTATTGTCCAAAAATGTCCAAAATAGCTGAACTACTATTTACACCAATTATTTCCATAACCAAAAACTCACTCAAGCAAATGCCTCTAGATGTCATGAAAACTAATTTTGATGATTACATTTGGCTCCTTTTGTTCTCCTGCAGCAACCTCTGACCCTTTTAATAGTCCTGACGCATGACCTGTCATGACCCCTGACCCCTGTCAAGACATGATACAATGAGTGACAAAGAGGTTGACGTTATTCCTTGAGACATATTTTAATGAACATAAAAATATCTATATTATTAAAAACAATAATTTTGTGAAAGAAAAAAAGGGGGGGGGGGAGCACAACAATTTGTCTAAACATTTATGGTTTTTGTTAAACCTTGGTGTCCCAATGAAGAACAATTTTTTTATATTATTAAATATTTATTTATTTTATGTATTTATATATAATTATATTTATTTTATATATTATTTTATTTTATATTTTCATATTTTATATTTAAATGTTTTTTTTGGTTGTTTATTTTAATTGACCTATGCTAGCATTATAAAGTAGCTGCCTGTCAGTCACGCAATGTTTACTGTGTTTATGGAGCTGTGCTGTTGTGGGACACTGCACATTGCGTCCCTGAGCGTGCAGCATCTCTGGGGACGGAGGCTCTGGAAAACCTGTGCTAAATGTTTTGGCTTGATTTCTTGTGGGTTTACTGACGGAGTCAAAACAGCTGCGGGGAAACATGAATGAGCTAATTCAAACGTCAGCATTAAGGTATTAGTAGTAGGAAGAAGGAAGAGATAAAGTTTTACAATTTTAACAAATAAATATTAAAATATTATATTAATTCAAAAAATTTGAAATGTTAAAATAAGTTTATATATATACAGTGGGTACGGAAAGTATTCAGACCCCCTTACATTTTTCACTCTTTGTTATATTGCAGCCATTTGTTAAAATCATTTAAGTTAATTTTTTTTCCTCATTAATGTACACACAGCACCCCATATTGACAGAAAAACACAGAATTGTTGACATTTTTGCAGATTTATTAAAAAAGAAAAACTGAAATATCACATGGTCCTAAGTATTCAGACCCTTTGCTGTGACACTCATATATTTAACTCAGGTGCTGTCCATTTCTTCTGATAATCCTTGAGATGGTTCTACACCTTCATTCGAGTCCAGCTGTGTTTGATTATACTGATTGGACTTGATTAGAAAAGCCACACACCTGTCTATATAAGACATTACCGCTCACCGATTAACAATTCGATTCTGCATTCTATAAGTGCATTCACAGGATTATTTTCACATTCACAGGATTATTAGGCTTCCCCTAAATTCTTTAAATGCTTAGTCAGGGGGCAAATTACACAGCAGCCTTTATGGTTAGAGAACCATAGGTTACAGAAAAACACACTTTTGTCCAACATTGTTAAAACACATTTATCATTCAATGGAACTGTGCGTATGCTTTAGACACTAACATTTTTGCTCCGTCCATGCAATAAATGCGCAGACTTCGACTGCTCAGGGATCTGCTCGGTATGACCGAGAGCCATTGAAAAACTGCAGAAAAGTAAAACTACTTCACTTTAGCATTACTGGCCACGAGTACTGAGGAGAGATCCCACATCAGCTGCTCAAAAAATGTGTCAGTGAGACGAACGGAGCGCGAGCGCAATCCTGTGACAGTCACTGCAGGAGAGAAATAGTGGAGCGCGTGACGGAGAGATGCGAGGTCACGTATTAACAGGCATGGCAAAACAATTCTGGTAAGAAACACATTGAATTTATATTCAAAACCAACTTTGAATATGCGATTCCATTTATTTCAAAACATTTCAATAAAATGCATTTTTATATCATTCTTTCCCCTTTCTCTTTGTTACAGCTAAAAGGCTGTAAAAGGGAGCAAAGCTGAGTCTTTTGTTTCGTGAGGAAAAAAAAATGAGAGAACAAGAAAGGCATCGAGAGAAAGAGGCTATATTGTGTATCAAATATTAACTCTCCATCCACAGCGGCATGTCACGTGTTGATGACATCCCGGCGGCAGATGTGGACGTCTGCGAGCGGCCCGAGGGATTGGGAAGATCAGGCGAGATTCTGCTGGGCCCGGCTGAACACACACAGCACTCGAGAGCGACAGCCAGCAAACGATAAAAACATCACAACACACGTTTAAAATGAATTAGAAGAACTTAGAACTTAAAAATGCATGAAAAAAATCATTAAATATTTGAATCGGCTGACAGACAGAAAATAAAAACAACAACAATAATAAATAATAATAATAATAAAGAAGAATTACTCAAATAAAAATGCATGAAAAATTCATTCCACCATCCCTTCAACAGGTGCGGGGTTTCAGTCTGACAGCTGCACTGTACACTAAACACCAGTGAACAACATCTGTCTCCTTCACTAAAACACTGCAGAAAGCCAGCTGTAGCCACAACACACACACATACACAGTTCAAAATCTAGTGTGTACATATACACAGCTTGTCCATCCACTGGATGGGCTCCTAATTGTGTGTGTGTGTGTGTTGTTTACAGTACGTGTGTATTTCTCCCTAAAGCAGATATCTCATCCACATTCCGATCTATTGTAGTGTGACAGCGGGACATCAGTGAGCGGAAACACGTCAAACAGAGGCAGAGGCCGTGACTGGGGGTACTTATGGAATTTTTTTTGCCTTTTCTGCTGCAGTGTTACTGCTGTAATTACCCTAGAAAAACAGCAACACACTCCTGATTAAAATGTAACTGTTTGTGAGCTGCACCGAAGCTTACTAGGATGCAAGAAGGAAATTCATTCAGTGGGTTTTAGGGATGCAAATGCATCCATATTTTATTGATCCATATTGATAGCCCTTAAACTTAATACATAAAATTTATAAAAAATTACATGCATTCACAGATGTTTTTAATCAGTTGATAGCCCTAAAAATAATACATAAATTAATTCATAAAATTGCTAATATATAAATTATAATAAATTAGTATAACTATAGATTTTTATTGAATTCAACTGATGTGCATTCACAGATCTATGTATATCAGATATATAATCTCTTAATTGATTAACATCCCTAAAAATAATAATAAATAAAATAAAAAAGAAGTAGAATAAATTAATAAATAATTCAAACTGTAGATGTTACATGCCAAAGGTTTGATAAAACCCTAAAATGTTGAGCGTTATGTAGAGCAGGGTCAAAGCGTTAGGCAGGGTCAAAGAATAAAAAGGGTCCAAAAAGGTGTCAGTTCCCACTTTGAATCCAGCTGTAAAGATGTGAACCTTTGGTTTTATATGATACATCACAGATGTTAAAGTACTTCAGTAACGAGGTGCAAAAGAATGTTTTTTTCATACCATTAAATCCAAAGATTGGGTTCATGAATATGTTTTTGTTGAGATCACCATGGTATCCGATCTATAAACAGATCAAAGCTGAAATATCGTCAAATAGAGAGATACTCAGCCTGTCCAAATGAATGGACAATTAACCTCAGATGTGAATCATTCCAGACGGGATTTCTGTTCTGTGGCAATTCAGCGAATCTGATTACATCACAGCTCACATCATTCCTGGAAAAGCAGATGAACAAACAAAACCGCACACAAATATTCACAAGAGGAGATCTATGAATTAGTGAGGCCGTTACCCCTAAAAACCCTTAAATAACTATGACAAATTTCATCCAAGTAGATCTTTTAGGATTTTGTCTGTCCGTAATTGTTTTTTTTTAAGACATTTAACACTAAATTGTGCCATTCAGGAGGTTATTTTTGAGATTATTTCACCAAGCTGGAGGTCATGATCATTAAAGTGAGCCAAAACAGCATGTAGCTTAGCATTAGCGTAACACATAATTCTCTAGCTAGAATCCAGGCATCAAATTTAGTACCAAAAGACAAACAGAACAGAACTATCCACAATATTACAAACGATCCTTATTAAAAACAAACGACAGCTGTAGAGGAGCCAAAAGACACAAGTTCAGTCTAGCGCTTCAATCCAAAGATGTCTGTCCTGGAATTTATACGACTGAGCTTAGGTTCAGCTGTCTTTAGTTGTGCCAAACCAGCTAAAATGACCAGCGCGTGAGTTCACATTATGATCGTAACACTAAAGTACCTAATAAAATGAAACGAATGTGAAGACAGTCCAGAGTACAGTTACGTTTTCCCCGCTGTTTTTAAAGTATGAACATGTGGAACAAATTTAAGGAATTATTTGACCTAAAGGGCTTCTTTTTTATTTGCTGGGAAAGATTATTTGGACTACAGAATGGACAATATTACAGATTAAATATGGACATAATAAATGGAAAAAACATTAAATGTATTATTAAAAGAATTGCTGCCAGCATGGTAATAGATTCTAAGAATTAAAATAGATACTCATGAATAAAAAATAAATAAATATTTAAGTAAATAATTTATAAAATGTATAATAAATATAATAATTCAACATCTATTTAAATATATTGTAAGTTTTTTTCAGTAAATAAAAAGGATTATTTGAGTTCATTTTACAAGAAATACTATTTCAGTTTTCTACGTCAAAATATCACATTTAATTCTTTGTAATTGTGTGTGAAATTTACTAGCCATTTCTGAGTAAAAACATGATTTTTTTCAGCTTACTTTACATTTTTTTTAATTCTTAATACATTTCTTGACAGATCAATGACAGATTTAAATAGATAATTCAACATCTGTTTAAATAATTTCTCTTTTAAAAATCTTAACACATTTCTCGGCAGATTGTTTATAAAATCTGAAATTAAAAAGTATACTATTGTCAAAATATCACATTTAATTCTTTGTAATTGTGTGTGAAATTTACTAGCCATTTCTGAGTAAAAACATGATTTTTTTCAGCTTACTTTACATTTTTTAAATTCTTAATACATTTCTTGACAGATCAATGACAGATTTAAATAGATAATTCAACATCTGTTTAAATAATTTCTCTTTTAAAAATCTTAACACATTTCTCGGCAGATTGTTTATAAAATCTGAAATTAAAAAGTATACTATAAATTAAATAATAATAACATTTAAATAGATAATTCCACATCTGTTTAAATAATTTCACTCTTTAAATTCTTAATACATTTCTCGACACTCTTTATAAAATCAATAATGATTTATTATACAATAAATAAATATGAATTCTTTTAAATTAATATTAGTACAAATACACGTGACACACAACACAGTGTTCGAAATAGTTTTGATGTGCTTACACACACCACTGTAATGCCGCAATCATAGTACTGTACACACCTGGGAAAACTTGTGTCCACCATATAAACACAGCTCCAATAATGTGCAACAGTTTTTTTGGGTGATTACATATTCAAACAGAAGTGGATGTGTGTGTTAGGAAGGATTGTTAGTGGTCAAAATGTCCTCATACTCATTCAACAACAGCAGTGCTTGATTAAGAAAAACACATGCATTTTCCTCTAAGCTGCTCACGGAGCCCCGTCCACGTTACTAACTCCACCAGCTCTTTTTTTCTGATGTGAAGCAACCTCACCTCGTTCAGTCATGGGTTCAAGAGTTCACTGCTGCCAGACTGTTTTTGCAGGCCCTCTTTCATTTCTGTCTTGCCCTCCCTGTTCTCTCGCTTTTCAAAGGGATCTCAGCATGAATGTAAGTGGATTAGCTCAAGAGTTGTTCTACCAAAACACTTTCATCTGGCACTATTCGTTTGTGGCTCGCCGAGACACGGAAGGCAGGAGAGAGAGATGAGGTGTTATGACTGGTGGTAGAAATGTAGAGTCAAACAGGTAGATACACAGACAGACAGATAGATACATAGATAGATAGATACACAGACAGATAAAGTAAAGTCTACTAAATCCAATTTAAAAGGCAAATGAGCTTCTCATTTTTTAACTCCATAACCTCTTAACACTGGGATGTCAATCAGTCTGAGAGGTTAAACTCCACCGTCTCTGAACAAACCCAGCTTTGTTTGCCGTTCTTTGTGCAATTCACCCTTTTAGTAGCTTAAGGGCCCCAAAGGGTCAACGCAAGTGTGTTTTGGTGAACAGTAGAGCGTTTCCTGACACACAAACACTAATCCCAGATAAAGACCCACCTAAAAGGCGACGGACCGGACCGACACTGTGAAAGGAAACTTTCTTGAAAGAGGGCTGGTCTAATTGGTCTCTCACTGTGGAGGAAAGTCTGGCTATTGTATGAATGGGGCGCCTAGCAACCGGCGACAAGGGGAATACAAAAGGACAATGAGGAAAAAGTGTGCCAATTCAGTCAATTCAAGAAAACTCTGGGTATGATGGCACAAGACCTTATAAATAGTACATTAGGACTATAGAAAGTGTGCTCATAATTAAGATAATACATTGAAATAATATGATAAGAAACACCAGTTTGCAATATCAAGCAGCTAAAATAGCTGGAAGCGGATGACAATGGAAGTCAGAGACATTAAATTCACAAATGGCCGCATCCACTCTTACGGGAAAAATAAGGTGGATAGCTAAATGAGAAATAACGCTGAAACTGCGGCCGTAATCCGAACCATTCACATAAATGTGAAAATCCCTTAAATACACATACAATCACAGCGTTGTTTATGTCTACATGTATTTTAAGCCAAAAATTAAAACAACATGACATTGTTGCGGCATCAAACTAAACAAACCACAGGCGTCTGATTCTGTGAAAACATCTCATGACACAATGAATCATTCTATTTGGCACTAATGAATGCTGGCAGGACATCGATTACGGTTTTATTTGCATGTTTAATAAATGTCATAACCATAAGCTTTCCATAAATCAGCAGAAACCTGCCAAGATGGTGTACACAATCCACTATCAATCATGGTGTAATTAATGCCTTGCTTGTTCTTTCGCTTTCATATGAATCAGACTTCCCATGATGCCTTAGTGCAGCCCTTATGAGACAGGAAATAGGCAATTTTTTATTAATAACAAATTGGGTCTTTTTATGCTCTTTAACATGACCAAAATCATTCTGACACGTTTTTACTATCATACAACATGCAAAAATTGGTTTTACTGTGCATGTTACAGTTCGCTTGTCTTGCATTCTGAATTAATTCACAAATGAACCAAAACTGGAGAAATAGGTAACATCTGAGCTAAATCACACCTGATGCATGTTGCAGTTTTTTTTTTTAAATAATACCTCTTGAATTAAAAATCGAAAATAGGATTTATTAAAAAAAATGCAAAAAATTTGGATGAGGAGAGAAAGAAATAAACAGAGAGAGAGATGGTAAAAAAAAAGTTGATAAAAATGAAGAGCTCCTGTGGTGCCATCTGGTTCTCAATCCTAATTCGTAGGTATTCAGAATGCATACAAAGATTAAGGATTGACCTGCGTGAACCTGGTAATACAAATAATCACACACACTAAAAAAAAAAAGAAAAAAGAAGGGGGTGGTGGAGATGGGGATATCTTCTAGGCAGAAATTGGAAATCTCAGTGTTGCCTCACAACTACTGTAAGTTTTCAATTCATGTCTAGTCATTAAAAAAAAAAACTCAAAAACTTCTAAAACTTTTTAGAAAATAATTTATTTCAAATATATATTTCAAATCCATTAGTGTACATAGAGTATATAGTTTGTGTACGTGTGTGTGTATATATATATATATATATATATATATGATTTATTAAAAAAAATGCAAAAAATTTGGATGAGGAGAGAAAGAAATAAACAGAGAGAGAGATGGTAAAAAAAAAGTTGATAAAAATGAAGAGCTCCTGTGGTGCCATCTGGTTCTCAATCCTAATTCGTAGGTATTCAGAATGCATACAAAGATTAAGGATTGACCTGCGTGAACCTGGTAATACAAATAATCACACACACTAAAAAAAAAAAGAAAAAAGAAGGGGGTGGTGGAGATGGGGATATCTTCTAGGCAGAAATTGGAAATCTCAGTGTTGCCTCACAACTACTGTAAGTTTTCAATTCATGTCCAGTCATTAAAAAAAAAAACTCAAAAACTTCTAAAACTTTTTAGAAAATAATTTATTTAAAATATATATTTCAAATCCATTAGTGTACATAGAGTATATAGTTTGTGTACGTGTGTGTGTATATATATATATATATATATATATATATATATATACAACAGTTTGTTCTGGTTCTCAAATCTGATTGGTTGAGAACCATGAGCTATCGCCACAGGAACGCCCTTTCACTGCTTGTATCACTCCGCTTCCAGTATTTCTCACAGCGAGTGTCATGGCGGACGCCCAAATCGACTAATAATAATACTGTTTTTGTGTCACGGAATGTAGTTTTAAGCGTTTTTTAGGCGAGAATGTACTTGTTTAGACTTCAAATACGGTTTGTTAATAAAGATAATGTCTATTTGAAAATTTGCTTCGACGTTTTCGGAGACATGAGCTCCAGGGCGTCAGCGGCCGTTTAGCGCTCATGAGCCCGCTGAGAGCAGCCTCATCTCGGCCAGATCTGCTGGAAATCACCGCTGGCTCTGATGCCTTTATAGTGGTTAAACATGAGATATAATTCGTTTTGGGTAAATCTGATGGGCAGTCTTTGGTCTCATTAATCTATTATTTGTTCCAGAGCAAATAGTTTCGGCTGAAGGCAATATCTCATCACGTTATATTATATGTAACTTCAATGCTGTAAATTAGAACATGGCTTTTATGATGGCTGTTGTTGTTGTTTATTATTCAATAAATAATATTTTATATACATAGTAGTATTTAGTATTGGGAAACAGTGCGTGTGTTTGTAACGGTGATTTTTGTGACATTGTTCCGCCATTAGATGGCGACAAGAGACTGTTTTACGAGTCAGCATTTAAGACTTTTATATTGAAAGAGACTAAAATGGAAGTTATTTTTACTTTTTAATAACAGCTTGTAAGACGCAGTTAACAAATGCAGTGAGCAGCACTGTCATCAGAAATCACCCTTAACCGGTGAAAGATAGAACAACAAAGATATCGCTTTCCTCAGCGGACATTCAAACTAATGTTTTATTGTGAATATGAGATTGAGCTGAAGAATGAATGTTGTGTCAGATGCAGGTAATCACACTCGCGCAGTCCATCTCTCTCACAATACTCTACTCTACATAATACAGTGAGCTTTTAATTAAAAAATACAATAAGCTTTTAATGAAGCAGCTCCACTTTCCTACATTACTAGTTCTAAAGTGACGTTTTGAGCTCAGCTATTAAACTGTCAAACTGAGATTTGAATCCGTGGCGGAAGGAAGTAGTTCCACACAAAAAGGTTTTTAAAGACACTCCGTTGTTGTTTTTCTTATATATTTACACTCGTGCCATCGAACTGTTGTATAAATGCAATATCACTCTCGTACTCGGGCGATACCGGTATATCAGCGGCTGTGATTAGGCAAGAGGCACGAGGCCACAGGAGTGGTCCATGCTGATATAGAGCTGGTATCGCTCTCGTACTCGAGTGATATTGCTCATATAAATAAATATATATATATATATTCATTTTTAAAAATACATTTAATAGCCATTTTGTTTTGGAATCTCCCCGGCACAACATGATCAAAGCAAACAAAAACAACCATTTTGTGTTGGAATTAGGGTTGGGTGATGTCTACCAAATTGGCATCGGACGATGTCTAGAGTGAAACATCGTGATGGACGATGACATCGGGGGGTGGGGTTAGGGGTGTGCCCGAAGCGTGAAACAAATAACGTTCTACGGAGCCACTAAAAGGTTAGCCGCTTGCTAGCGGTAGCCTGTTGCATTACATGAAAGTTCACTTACTACATACACGGAGTAAGGAGAAATATGTGATAGGACGATGGCGAATGATTTGCTGATGCTGAGCACCAATGACAAACATCTAATCTTGTCAAATGTGTGGTAAGTACTGCCGCTCCATAGTCCTTGTGATCACGAATCTCAAACGTGAAAGTGAAAGTAAAATGAGAGCGCGCAATCGAAAGCGCTTTCAAAAGCGGCTCCCTGATGCCCGCAATTTATATACAGTCGCCTATACTTACCCAACGATATAGGTGTGCCCGAAGCATGAAACAAACAACGCGTTAAGGGCCTTTCACACAGGATGCGGAAAGCGCTGCGCTAAACTGGCCAGAGCAAAGTAGGCGGAGTTTTCAAAACTTTTAGCGGGAGTTCTATATGTCTAGTCATTTTTTGTTCCAACTTTACGGTCAGCAGCAAAATATGTATCTGTCCCGTGCTAAGAAGCGAGCGATAGCACTAGCCCTGCTAGTAAGAAGAAGAAAGAGAGCAGCAAGGAAGAAGAGACTGTGGGTGCATGAAACTCTCAGGTCGAAGGTTTGCGAAGGAGCTATGTTTGGATGCCCCGATTCTATTTCTATAGCGGGTAAAGTCACAGAGCGCAGCGGCAAAAGTTGAACTATTTTGAACTTTTGGATTGCGGGAGAGGGGTTGGGGTGGGGGATCACGATGTCAGCTTAACATTGTGATGACTGTCAGCCATCGGCAATGGACGATGGCATAGTTTATCGGCCCAACCCTAGTTGGAATCTCCTTGGCACAAAACGAAACCAAACCAAACAAAACGAAACAAAACAAAACATTTTTCCTAAGCATTACTATTCCTAATGCATGAGGCCAATTCAGTGCATGAGAATACTGTAAAAGAGAGAAGACTCCAGCATCTAGCTCCATTTCCCAATTCTAACAAGCATTTTACTGAAAGCAGGAATCTAATATTCACACATCAGATAGTATTTGCTCTGTTTACTCATAACAAATGATGTTTTATTTACGCATAACAAATTGTGTTATGTTTCTCTGAAGGATAGAAGAGAGAGGGGGAATGTAAGAAACCAAACAAAACGAAACAAAACAAAACATTTTTCCTAAGCATTACTATTCCTAATGCATGAGGCCAATTCAGTGCATGAGAATACTGTAAAAGAGAGAATACTCCAGCATCTAGCTCCATTTCCCAATTCTAACAAGCATTTTACTGAAAGCAGGAATCTAATATTCACACATCAGATAGTATTTGCTCTGTTTACTCATAACAAATGATGTTTTATTTACGCATAACAAATTGTGTTATGTTTCTCTGAAGGATAGAAGAGAGAGGGGGAATGTAACCACTGGTGCCATGACCCAGAGTTGAAGAATATAAATAGAGACAGAAAGAGGGAGGAAAAAACAACACTAAGAAGTGCACTATGAAGAAGGGCAAGTCTAATTAGGGTCTTGTTTTAGTTGCCATCGCTCTGATAACACAGAAAGCTTCCTGAGGCATTATACTTGCTGCAAACACTGACCTACATTCAGTTGTACAACATCTCTCTCTCCCCAGGGAGGCTTTCAGAAGTTGTTTATGCTGATCCAGAGTCAGTCGCTACTAAAAGGTGAGAACTGAGATCATTTTCATTTCATACACTTAGATACTCAGTTGTACACAGGAAAAAATAAAATAAAAATAAAAGCAAAATAAAACAAAGATAAATAAAATAAAATATGAAGTAAAAGTAAATTATTTGTGTTTTTTCATCAAAAGTTTATAAATTGCTCCACTTCTGAAAATGTTTTCCTTTTCTAGTCCTTTTATTTTTTAAATCCTCCCTTCCATCTTCCACATTTCATAATCCAGTCAGTCCCTGATAAATAAAATCTATAATAAAAATAGTTTAAATAAAATAAATAATAAAATAAAATACTTATATTTATTTCACCTGGAAATAATTCTGCATTTCCCTTTTAAGACACTTCCTGTCAGAGATATGATGTAGTTTTCAATAATGTATAATTTAAATAATATATTAAATAATAATATAATATTTATAAAACATAAATAATAATATTTAGTAAATCTATTATTTAAATTAAATATATTAGCTATTTTATAATTATAATTTATAATTATTATTTTATAATTGTAAAATAATGTATATTATATAAATAATCTGTTTATTTCGAGATATCAACTGCTGTTGGATAGCACTAGTGATTATAATGTTTGAAAGTAAATCGAATGACAATTCATATTAACCCTGCAATAACATAAATAACGCCATCACTGATGTTGCAACAACAATGATTGTCAGTGACATCACTGAACAATCAGTCATTGTTATAAAACGACAACACAATTCATAAACACAGCTACATGGACATAATTCAGTCGTTCACCTGAGCAGCAGTTTTAAACTCCACTTCCTTAAATAAACACACCCCTCCATTTTATAAATGCTTTTTTATAAATGCTTTAAGCTCGTTATGTTTAATAATTCATGCCTCAGAGGAGGCCCATTCCATTCCAGAGTCACAGAGACAATGACATATTTATCCAATAACACTGCGGTTACAGACACAAATTTGCTCCGATTTTTGTTATTTGTCGTCTGAAGGGAAAGAAAGAGTTACGCGTGCGCTGAAGAACTCGTGGACGTATTGTTATGATGCTCCCTTCATGAAAAGATGAGCAGCAAGTGCTTCGGCCAGAAGCTTTGTGTGTGAATACAGAAAACGAAGGTTAAAGTGCTGATGCCAATGCTTTTCTACCCTCAAACCCCGAAAACAAACAAACGAAACTGCAGGAGGAGACGGAGCAGCACAAATATGACATTGACAAGCAAAATAACAAAACAAATCCAATCAGCTCGGGTATGTAAATATGGGAACAGAAACAACTAAAAACAATTTACTAACAATATGTTTATCTGTCTGTCTAATTGTTTATCTGTTTGTACATTTATCTATCTGCTCACCTGTCTATCTGTTTATCTTTCTGTCCATCTGTTTGTTTTTGTGTGTGTTCATTTATCTATATATCAGTTGTTTGTTTGTTTATTTGCTCATTTATGTTACGCCCATCTGTCTGTCTATTTATCGTTGTTTCTTTATCTTTATCTTTATCATTTGTTTTTCTGCCTATCTGTTTATTTATCTGTATTCATTTGTTTGTTTATCTATTTGTTCATTTATCTATCACCACCCGTCTGTCTGTTTGTTCATCTATCAATCTTTTTATCTATCTGCTAATTTTATCTATATATCATAATTTGTCCATTCTTTTATCTATTCATTTTCTCTCTGTTTATCTATCAATTTATCTATATAACAATTTATTTATTTATTTGTTCATTTTTTCTATTGCCCACCTGTCTGTCCGTCCGTCCATCCATCCATCCATCCATCCATCCATCCATCCATCTATCTATCTATCTATCTGTCTGTCTGTCTGTCTGTCTGTCTGTCTGTCTATCTATCTATCTAGCTAGCTAGCTGTCTGTCCGTCCGTCCGTTCATCCATCCATCCATCCACCCAGCCGTCTGTCTGTCTGTGTCTATCTATCTATCTAGCTGTCTGTCTGTCTGTCTGTGTCTATCTATCTATCTATCTATCTATCTATCTATCTATCT